>NC_142929.1:167874917-167902417 GCF_046866305.1 Octopus bimaculoides
TTTAATAAGCTAACGAAAAATAATCATAAGGTGAATAAAACTCGGTGTCATCAATGACTAATATTTTAACTATTTCGTCAAATACGGTAGACTGCCCCCGACATACACTTCGGAGATTTCCACGCACTTTCTATTGATAAGAGAATCTTCAAGTGAATGTTCAACGATGACCATGTTTAAAAAAAGCACAAGCAATAATTGTATTTTAGAATAATAAATTATTCATTTTCCAAAATTACTTTTTGCCAAAATAATTAAAATAGATTGAAGTTAATAATAAAATGTAAATGTATAAAATGATAATTATAATGATGGTATCTAATTTAGCACAAAGCAAATTTGAGGAGAGGGGTTTGTTGATACCATTGACTAATGTTCGATTTCTTTTTTTTTTTCATGACATATCTATTTCTACTTCAGTTTTTAATGCTCATTGTATTAAATATTTTAGAGCAAACTTTGCACATATTTTAAGTTTGCTATATCGAGTCAATGCCCTCGGGTATGCCTTCAGAAGATAATGTGAATCTGCTCCAGTGATTTTTTTTCTTGAATCCCTACATTAAAAAAAAATGAAGCTGCAGTGCTTTTCTAGCAATCCAACAGTGTTAATGGATTAACTCCCTCCCGCCAAATGTTTCAAACCTTGTGTCTAAAGTAGAAAGGATTACATAACATTTTAAACTTAAATTTTCCATGTTTATGTTTAACAACAAAAGTTGAGAATCTGGGATTTCATAATTTTAAATTAGTTACGGAAAAAGTGATGTGGTATATATCAAAATACATCATCTCAAATAACAACTATTTCTGTGTTGTAATATGTGATTATATCTTTTAGCTTTTTTTTTACTTTATATTATTTGTTATCAATTAAATTGTAGTGGCCATAAATACCTCATGAACAGTTTACTCATCCTAACAACTAATATTGAAATTACTGGGGGGTTTTTTCACCACTTGAAACCTTTTCTGATATGTAACATTTGGTGAATGAGGAGGTTTGATGTTGCTGTCCTCATCTGCGTCTCTTGCTGCGAGTTAGATTCACCCGGAACCATTGACAGGAGAAGATCCAGTTTTGTTTCGAAGACGCCTACATTCACTCCATATACGTTTCACTGACTTTTTTAGAGGATATTTAAGAACTCTGGGCCCTTAAAACACAAGCTGTTGGCAGTGTTGGGATTTTTGGTATTATGCAGTGGCACCCCGTTCTGCTGTTTCTATAACTTTCAATTTTTGGAATTATTATATCTTCGTCATGAATTAACATGAAGTTTCGATTAAGTGACATGCTGTTATAAGAAATTGATTCCCTACCCTCACACATTAATTAGCAGAAGATTTATTGACATTACATTTAATTATAGTATATATAAAATGACTGAACATGTGAGATTATAGCTCATGCACTGAGAGTTCATACCTCTTTCATTGTAGGGGTACCGAAAAAGAAATCGTAATTTTGAAATGTTATTTTATTTATTGAGTATTACATGATTACACTTTATCGACGTCAAAGTATTCTCCATTTGAAGTAATGCATCGGTCCAGATGCGTTTTTCACTATTCGAGACGGCGATGGAACTTTTAATGCCCTCGTCACTTTTTCTTCACATCTTCCACATCTACAAATTCCGTAGCACCAGCTTTCGTCACCAGTGATGACCTTCGAAAAACTGTTCGGATCAACTTCCAACTGTTTTTTCAGTTCACGATGTGCATTCAGTCGTAACTGCTTTTGATCTTCCGTGAGCAAGCGAGGCACAAATTTTGCTTTAACTTTTTTTATTCGCATTTCCTCGCTCAATATTCGTTGGCATGGGCTCCAGAACACACCAATCATATCAACAAATTCGTCAATTGTTCGATGCCGGTCCTCTAAAATCAGTTCATGAATTTTCGTGGTGTTCTCATTCGTTCGTGAAGTCGACGGTCGCCCTGAACAAGACTGGTCTTCAAGCGACAAGTCACCATTTCTAAAGCGTGTAAACCACTCGTAAATTTGTTTTTCACTCATGGCAGCATCCTTGTAAGCTGTTTGAAGCAAGACAACTGTTTCGGTCCCCGTTGTCCCCAACAGAAAACAATATTTCACGGAAGCACGCTGTTTCTTCGCTTCAGCCATCGCAAGCATCGATGGACAAGGGAGAAGCACTGCAAAACAAAGATGCACCACGTGGCCGTACGACCCCACTGGACAATGCCGGTCGGCAGATTGATGCCTGAGTGTCTTATCAAGTGGCTTCTAGTGGTTTGTCCCACAGAGAACGTTTCCGGTTAATTTTGGGTACCCACTTGTATCTTTTAGAACTACAACATTTTACATGTCTCAGTCCAGTATTCCTGAAGCGAATCCTATATTGTGCTGATTGGTAATCTATCCAAGGGATTATTTGTCAGCCTTGCCTTTAATGTTACTGTATTTTGGAATACGTACTAGCATTTTATGATATATAAATGGATATTTAAAGCTTTGTTCTGTATCTATCAGCTGTTATATTAATATATTTGCATATTTGCATATTAATTTTCTTATTCAGACGTTACATAACAGTCAAGATAATAGGTGAACTATTTAAATAGGGCGTCGGCATTAGATTCGCTCCAGTGTTGTCACTATTCAAATAAATTTAAATTCAACAATGTAAAACTGATGGAGATGACTATAGATCCAAATGAAAACTTAGCATACTATTTGTGGCATGTATTGTATATTAGAATGCTCGAGTTTCTGAGCGTAACGTGAATCCATTAAAGCAAAGTCAATATAGTAGTAATTACGGTATCAAAAAATAAAAGGAATTCAGAGAAATGTTTTATTGAAAATAAAATAAATAAATAAAACAGATCAAATAACGCCCGCATTTCAGGCCAGTATGAATGCATCTCATCAATATCTGACATAATTAAAGGTTTAAACATTTGTTTAACATCAAAACAGGCATTAAGTTAACACGCTTTAAACATTACTGTCATTTAATCAATATGAACTATTAGGATTTCACATTGCCAAAATTTCAAACCACGTTTATTGAAACGTATTTTATTGAAAGGAATAAATTATTACAGCAGACTCAGTTCAATCCATGTAAGATCATAGCAGATCATGTATTTTCCATTAACTAACAAATATTAATATTTGAGTAGCGATCATTGTAGAGAAGTGTTGAGGATCCTGTGACAGAGGAATAGGCATATCAAAATACGCTTCCCATGAGTAAAACTAAAAGACATCTCTATAACATTGCGCATTATGACCTTTTATTCTTACGTATTCTTTTCCATATTCTATATTTCTCAAATTAATTCTCAAAGGATTTTTCAAATAGAATTACTCTGCATCCGAAGAAGGTTGCTACCCAATTATAACATCGCTAGAATCTTATCGATATCAACATTTTTCATCGTAGTCTCTCTCTCTCTCTCTCTCTCTCTCTCTCTCTCTCTCTCTCTCTCTCTCTCTCTCTCTCTCTCTCTCTTGTTTACTACTATGGTGTAATAGGTATTATGATGTATAATGTATCTAAATCTCTAAATACCTACCTACTTGTTCATTGCGAATTTACATTGTTAAATTATTGTTTATAGCACTTTAATGCTGGCCAAAGCCAATCGAAATGATTTGGTTCGATAATAGAATTATTGGGGATTTTGCTTCGAAACTGGGTCATTTCTTCTCGACATATCATAAAATTACTTGAAATTAATTGCATGAATCCACCCTGGTAATATAACGACACTTTATTCTAATTCTACAGTGTTTCTTCCACTGGAAACAAAACCTACTCATGGCAACTATTTGTATATAGGTACAGGAGATGAAGACAGCGTGAGAGTAAGTAACATGACGATACTTAGTTGTTTATTTCAAGGTCAACTCTAATAGAATAGCCCTAATATCAAAAGTTTCCCCATATTTTTATTCGAATTGTATATATCTGGCACACCATCATCGGTTACGACAACCAAGGTTCCAGTTGATCCGATCAACGGAACAGCCCGCACATGAAATTAACGTGCAAGTAACAGAGCACTCCACAAACATACCAACTCTTAATGTAGTTCTCAGGGAGATTCAGCGTGACACAGAATGTAACAAGGCTGGAGTAACGTGAAATGAAGTGTCTTGCTGAAGACACAACGCGACGCCGATTATTAAACTCATGATGTTAAGAACGTCAGCTGAATGCCCTAACCACTAAGCCACATGCCTTCACTATCCAAAGTGTAAATAGAACTATACTGCCTAATATGTGCTCTGTTATTTAGCAGGACACAGTGAGGTTATAGTCATATTTGAGTGCTAATTGTACACGTCGAGTGACTACATAGAGCAAGGTGAGGTGGACATGTACATATGTTTTTCCAGTATTTGTACGCAAATTTTTATCTGTAGGCTCGTACCTATTCTTAGAAAACACAATATCCTTAATTTTATAAATTCATTAGTATGCGCACAATCGCACAAAGAACTGTTAATTAAAATGATATAATTAACTAAATAGCTATAATATTTTAAATACTGAAATATCAAATATATTTCAAACTATTATTTGAATTTAATAAGATTTATTAATTCACAGTGAAAGCCCACTTTTTGCGTTAATTTAAAATATCGAAATATTGTGTTCCATATTCTGGCATAGATTTGGTTTGTTCTGTTGTATTGATAATATACCACGCAGTGAGCTTTGTTTTCTGCTTTTATTTTCTTCTTAGCTGAGCTACCAACATTTGCAGCATTACTTCAAAATCCCTCATATTTGCAAGAAAGAAGTTACGTTCACCCAGACCAAATAATTTCAAAATTAGAATCTTAGTGTGGCTAGTGGTATTGAGCAAATATGACCGTATTGTATCCTATTCTCTGACTTATCAATTTTAATCGCTAATTCGGCACGAGAAATACGACCTCGAGTCGATCTGTTCGAGTAAAACCCTACAAGGCGGTCCTCCAGCACAGCCGCAGTCAAATGACTGAGACAAGAAAAATAATATATATATATATTCGAAGGATGCGCATTTTTGTTTGTCCTGCCTACTGCGTGACAATAGGTGCTGGCTTCTATATATTTGCATGCAGTGTAATTGAGTGAAAGGCAGCAATAGCTCAAGATCTCAGCTAGACGCAGAAACAAAATATTTTTTCACTTTTGCTTATTTCAGTCCTTGGAGTGCGGCCATACTATAGCAGTGCCTTAAAATGTTTAATTGAGCAAATCGATTCCAGTACCTATTTATAAATCTGGTACTTATTCTCTCAGATCATTTGCCAAGCCGCTAAGTAATGAGGACATAAAAAACCGTTACGGATTTTCAAACGGTGGTAGAGGAGAAACACAAAGACGTATATATATATATATATATATATATATATATATATATATACAACGGACTTTCACACAGTTTTCGTGTACCAAATTCACTCGAAAGTTTGACCCTAGACTATAGTAGAAGACATTCGCACAAGGTACTGCACAGAGGGACTGAATCTGAACCCACGTGTTGGTGACGTGAGCTTTTTAACAGCACAGTCATATCTGAATTTCAAAAATTCAGAAAAGAATGACGATAACTCAACAGGGTGTATTGCCAAACAAATTTTTATTAGAAACCTTAGGTCACTTCCACATGGGCACGCAACATCTACACGATAAATTGTTGCAGATGTACAGATAATTTATGAACACCCTATATGTGTATGTGTGTATGTATGTACGTATGTATGTATGTATGTATGTATGTATGTATGTATGTATGTATGTATGTGTGTGTGTGTGTGTGTGTGTGCTTCTGTGTATAACTGCATTTATGTGTAAGATAGTTTATCGCTTAGTCACGAGTGCTCAAAACTTCCAAAGCCTTTAGCATAGATAAAGAGGACAGTATCCTTAAAGAAGAGATTTGGTTCAAGTGCTTGGAGCAGAGTGGGCTTCGCTAAAGCCATCGAATAACCAGATGGTGTTATCAAACAGAGTCAAGGCGGTGAGCTGGCAGAATCGTTAGCACGCCGGGCAAAATGCTTAGCCACGTTTCGTCCGTCACTACGTTTTGTGTTCAAATTCCGCCGAGGTCAGTTTTGCTTTCTTCTTTTCGGGGTCGATAAATTAAGTACCAGTTGAACACTGAGGTCGATGGAATCAACTATCCCCCCACTCTCTGAACTCTCTGAAACTGCTGTTATTAAACAGAGAGTTGAGTTATATCTACCCTCGAGGTAGTTCATAATGGGTTTTAAACTCGAAACACAAGCAGCTGGAATAAATACCATTAGTATCTCATCCGACACTCAAGCTAATCCGTCACTGTAGCTCAATACATATCGACACCGGAAGAATCGAATGCTTAGCTAATGTTTTTGGTTTTGAATTAAGAACATAAGTAGCTGCAGTAAATTAGCAAAATCTATAGAGCATCAGCTGATTCGCAAACGACTCAGCTAAATCGGCGCCTTTACAATTATCAAAATATATAAACAAGGTTATATTTTTAAAAATAACAGTTAGCAAGTGAAGCTGTATTCCAAATAACCAATTATTTGTAAACCATACTGATATCTATATTATTTATTGAGTGAAAATTCTGTAAAAAATAGCCCTATCTATGAAATTGGTTTCTCTGCCATCCTTTCTGAATCGTCTTGTAAACCTACAATATCTATCTGTTTTTCTGTCTATCTGTCTGTCTCACTGATTTTCCGAATATTTTAGAATACCTACGCCTATTTAACGAAAATCCTGGTAAACAAGGATGAGCATATATAAAAGGGAAAATAATCAGAACAGGTGGGTTTATATATTCTTGCTCATTTTTTAAGATTGTTTAGATAAATCTTATTCATATATTCATAAATACAACCATTCACCCTCAGCCATGCATACGCGCTCGCGCACGCACACACACACACACACACACACACACACACACACACACACACATACACACATACACACACATTAGGATTGTAGTTATGTATGTAATTAATTGTAAACCAGCAGGTGCCCGAGTTTATAAATTTATCAAACGTTTCATCATTGACTTCTCTCAGTATTAATTGGATATGTAGCTAAATTTCCGTTATCTCAGTTTTTTAGTATACATGCATATCTCAAAAAGGAGATTATCCATCATTGCATCAAATAAATAACAAGTAAATAAAATTTTGTAAGTTCTGATGCCGAAGGTTGTACTATCTTTTGAACCTAGAGCATACGAACGAAAACTGCTGATCTCTATAGATTCACATCAACGGCTATTACCCTCTCTAGAATAGTTTAAGTGATTTCTAATTTTTTGAAAGTTCCACTAGCTTTCCAAGTCGTTCGTTTAGGTCAGGCATGGGCAACAACTTTTATCAAGAAGTAGGTCACATGAGGCATGGTTCATCATCAAATGGTCGCATTACTAAAACAATCAAAAGTAATTTTTCGTTGCCGTGTCATTGAGCAAGACTGGTGGCAGATTGCCCATGACTAATATTGACCAACTGAAAATAAGGTATCGAAGTATTTTTTAAGCATATTTCATTGTATAAGGATTAAATCGGCAGATTAATTAAAATACCAAAAGGAAGGAAAATCAAAAACAACCCAACGTCATATGGACATAATTTTCAAAAGAAAACGCTTTTAGTTATTGCATTCTTGCGTCGGGTATGACGTCAGAAGTAATTCATCACTGCTAGCTAACACCAAACTAAAAGAGATCCAAGAATGGTAGGGTAGCTTCTGATAGTTTTCAAACTGATTTCAAATACTAATATCTCATATTGATATACCGTCGCTCGTGTGTAACGAATCAATAACATTGTCGAATAAGCGGCACCAGCTCTATATATCATTTATTTCGTATTGTCGACATCAAAGGGATGAAACACAAAATCAACTTCGGATAATCTGGATCTCTACCATTTCTGCCAATCGACTGGATTTCCAATTTATAACTTGACGTGTGACTTTTAGTCCTGTACATTTGTAATGAAATAATGAAACACTCATGTCTGGACGTAGACATTATATGCATGTATGTGTGTATATGTAAACTCTTCATATATGCATGTATCGTTCAGGATATGATTTTGTATGTATCAAGGTTGGTATCAATCTCTATAAATATATATATAAGGATATATTTGTGCATGCACGAGCACACACACAGAAAACACATTATTCTAGTTGTGTTCTGTTTCTTCCTTTCATTTTTTAACCCAGACACATATACACACAGGCACGTGTATGGACATTTACGTAAATATGAGAGTTGGATGCGTTTTAGTATTTATATCTTTTTGACTCTATATACGTGTCTGCAGGTACGTTTGCATATGCGTAAGCAAGAACACATTGAAATATACACATAACATAAAAATGGCACACACAAACACACATATACATATCCACACAAATACTCATTAACATCGTAACATACACACAGACACACACTCAGCCATTTATATATAAATTTGTACGACGTGGCTTTTGTTGTTAATACAATCTCAGTTTAATTAGACTTTATACTTCATTCTCTATGTAGCCACATTATCCGGTTATTACTGTCCATTGCCCATTCGTTTAATTATAACATCGAACCATTTAACGTATAATGGTTAAAACACTATTATTGAAATAAACCACTGCTTAATACTGACTACATCACTTGGTGATAAAGGCAACGATTAGTTTCATCGCACCAGCAGCTTTTTTAGAGATTCAATTAAATAAACAATCAGATGCCCGTTCATAATTTGATTCAATAGACATCTAAATAATTTCAGCAGTCATCTGTTAACAATTGCACAATGAACCGTGTCAAATGACTTTCGCGTGAAAATCCTGGCTGTCATTATGTACAATTCGTTTATTTAGCGATGTTCCTTCCTTCTTATTTATTTTCTGACAAAAAAAAAAGCAAATCAGAAAACAAAACAACAAAAACTAACAATAAAGAAAAGCGAAAAGAATAACACAAACAAAAACCAGGAAGAAAAACTTCATCAAAAATCAAGCAAAAACTGGCACTCGTATCTGTTTTCTTTTTGTGATTCACTGCATTAAGTGAGATATTTTCAACGCAGGATATATCTATGATATTATTCTGTAACGGTCTGCGTATGTAACGTTTTAACTATAGAACGAATTCGGAGATATAATCTATTACAGATATTTATTATTATTTATATATGTAAAACAATTGCTGATAACTTGATAAATATTAGAATTTAATTAATGGTGTGTGTGTGTGTGTGTGTGTGTAATTTCTTTTCTTTTCTCCAGTCATTAAATTGCGGCTAAGCTGGGGCACCACCTTGAACAATCTTTAGTGGAATGAATAGATCTCAGTACTTCTTGTTAAACCCTAATACGTGCTCTATCGGTCTCTTTTTCCGAACCGCTACATTACAATAACGTAAACCAATGCTGGTTGCTAATAGGTGGCAGGTGACAGACACAAACAGACATATGCACACATTCACAAGTATGTATGTGTATATTGTCCTTGTTCTTTTGCCACGTCATGCACCCAGTTATGTATCTATATGTACATGTAGATGAACGTATATACATACATGTACATATATATGCATATACTCATATATTGTTTATATATATATATATATATATATATATATATATATATATATATATATATACACGATGGGTACTTAAGAGTAACCGGAAACGTTTCCTGTGGGATAAACCCGTTGTAGTTCAGGCTTCAGCCGCTAGAAGTCACTTGATGTAACCCTTAAACATCAGTCTGCCAACCGGCTTCGTTGAGTGAAGTCATACCGCTATGTGGTATGTTTTTGTTTCGCAGTGCTTCTTCCCTGTTCGCTGATTTTTGCGATGGTTAAAACGAAGGAACAGCGTGCTTCTGTGAAAATCTGTTTTCTGCTGGGAAAAACAGCGGGTGAAACAGTTGTCTTGCTTCAAACAGCTTACAAGAATGCTGCCATGCGCAAAACACAAGTTTATGTGTGGTTTACACGCTTTAGAAATGGTGACCTGTCGCTTGATGACCAGCCTCAACGAATGAGAACATCACCAAAATTCATGAACTGCTCTTGGAGGACTGTCACTGAACAATTGACGAACTTGTTAATATCACTGATGTGTCCTGCAGCACCTGCCGACGAAGTTTAGGCGAGGAAGTGCGAGGAAAAGCTAAGAAGTTGCAGCAAAATTTGTGCCTCGCTTGCTCACAGAATATTAAAAGCAGCCACGACTGGATGCGTGTCGTGAACTGAAAGAACAGTTGGAAGTTGATCAAAACCTTTTTTTAGAAGGTCATCACTGGTGACGAAAGCTGGCGCTACGGCTACAACCCGGAAGCGAAGCAGCAATCAAGTCAATGGAAATACTCAATGTCACCACACCTCCCAAAAGCGCGTTAAGTGAAGTTCAGTGTCACTTCTGATTTATTTCATGGATACGAAAGGAATTTTCCCCACAGAATTTGTTCCTGCTGGTCAAACTGCTAACCAGACATTTTACTTGGCAGTTCTGTAGACGTGGTGAGACGAAAACGCCCTGACTTGTGGCAAAGTGAAGAGCGGTGGCTTCAACACGACAATGCGCTTCGCCCAACTCTTTGAGTGTAGACAGGTTTGACGAAAATGGCATGATTTCGTTTAACAACCCTCCCTGTTTGCCCGATCTTGGTCCCTGCAAACTTTTTCCGTTCCCCCGAACGAAAAACGTCCTTAAAGGAAGACGTTTTGCAGATGTGGAAGAGGTGAAGAAAAAAAGTACGGCGTGAAAAGGCATCACTTCGTAAGACTTCCAGAACTGCTTCGAACAGTGGAAAACGCGTCTGGGCTGATGCATTGCTTCAACTGGAGAATACTTTGAAGGTGATAAAAGTTTAAACATATAAAACTAAGTGAAGAAAATAATTTTCCAAAATTCCGCTTTCTTTTGGGTACCCAGACGTATATCTATATATATATATATATAATAATGATAATAAATGTAAATAATATGTGTGTGTGTATATATATATATATATATATATATAATGAATATATATAATAATAATATAATTAGTATATATATATATATAAATATATATATATATATATATATATATATATATATATATATATATATATATATATATATATATATATATATATATGCATATGTGGGTACAGGATGTCACCAACAACATGAGGTACGGAAACAAACGAGTTAAATACGCAAATAACAAGAGAATAAGATGGAGAACAGGACAAGTAACACGGAAAACAATCCTTCATCAGTTGGCGGCTGTCTATCTACTCCTAATTTCGAGCAGTGTCTGTGTGTGTACGCGTGCGTGCGTATACACAGAAGAAAGCCTAAAAATAATGCTAAATTCTGTTTTATGTTA
This sequence comes from Octopus bimaculoides, assembly GCF_046866305.1. Taxonomy (NCBI): domain Eukaryota; kingdom Metazoa; phylum Mollusca; class Cephalopoda; order Octopoda; family Octopodidae; genus Octopus; species Octopus bimaculoides. The sequence goes on from NC_142929.1 coordinate 167,886,294, forward strand.
ATGTTTAGTCCATAGCCTGTTGTAACTCTGCTGACCTATGATCAAAAACATTCCAGCCATGATCTTCGTATCTTTCGTAACAGATACTGTGTTTCTAAGACTACATCCTGTAACGTGTCAGTTTCTTTTTAAAGTTGATAGCTTGTGATTTGAAGATGTGACGTCTACTAGATCGATCGATTACAGAGAGGTCCCGTCGTTAGCACGTGACCTCTCCCTTGTAAGTTAGCAGAAAGTCGTGCTTTGACACAGATTGAATATTCGGTTGGTGAATGTCACTTCACTTCAATTGCAGCAGAAAACCGAAGTTTTCGGCCATTAAAAGCATATTTTTTTACGTTTATTAAAGGGTGGTTTGTGTCAAGTTGATACGTTATCAGCTCTAGCGTTACATAACCAAATATGTTACATTAGCTTTTTGATTCTGTATATACATTAAAGAATTAAAGTTATTAGCGCAGTAGCCCTACATTCCTGATAATAACAGGCTTTCATTTAAGATTAAGTTGCTCTAAAAAGCAAGATTTTATTTCATTCAACAATATAAAGAAGACAGTCCAAAGTTTTAGATGTTCTTAACCAACTATATCATTACTTATCCGAGATGCCTCATTGAAGAACCTGTGAGTACTACATTTTTATGCTATTATTGGAGAGGTGAATACACGCATTCCAATTTCGCATTGCCTTTTCCATATGCTCGGGAAGTTTTCGTCTTCGAGTTAGATAAATACTTCGTAAATTCAACCAACTATTCAGATCACAATAAAGTTTAGAAAACAACTTTAAAAAACAATAATAAGTGTCAAATCTGAGTGGACTTCCTACATTATTATTGATTTAAGACAGATAATAAAATTAGGAGCTGAGTAGATCTTTTTCTTAATTTTGCCAGGTTTTTCAATTACTGAATTGAAAAATTAATTGTGGGATTTACGATTGGCAAGAGATCGGGGAAAATAGTAAAACTTCTGTTGATTGGGATTCTCCCGAACCTCTAATTTGATAATTTTCTAAACTGCATAATTTCTAAGAGTTGTTTTCTGTTTTCTGTCCTTTCAGTCAAATGCATGAAGTTATTTTTCTCTCTCTTGAAAAAGTCCATTGCTTTTGCCTGTAAATGTAAACATTTCTGATATAAGCCTAATTTAATTTCCTTCATTTCTGCCTGAAAGTTTAAAATTTTTAATTTGATTAAAACCTTCAAGAAATGCTAATTTTAATCGGTTTCAAAGCCTGTCGATCGATATTGTTAATACTTTTATTTGTAAGGTATTTCCAAACAAAACAGTTGCTAATATGTTCAGTTGCACTTAATTAAAACTAAGCAAATATTCACAGCATTAATCTTTCAGGAAGAATTTCATGAAAGATGAACAGTGAAAAGAAATGCTATATTATATAGCTTTTATATAAACCTGGTAGTAAGAAAGACAGAAAGAAGGTAACTTTTTTTGGTAATTAATCGAGTTAGTAGAATTACTTTCGTTTATGTTTAAATTACTCTATTCTGATATATTTTATTCACTTAATTGACAAAATAGTATTAATTCTTTAGCGCTATCTCTAAAAATTGAAAAAAATATATATTTGCATTTTCTACACAACTGTATGCACCTATTCATGTATCTATATATTTTGTATCTAATGAAAGCTCTGGAAAATGAGTCGCTAGTGTATAATCTTGTAAGAGTTTCTTCAAATGTTTCAACAACTGCACCACTGCCAGTGCTGTGTTCCTGAGGTGTTTTGTAGTATTTTCTTTTGTAGATGTAGAATTTATGTTATGAGTGAGGTGTGTACCGTTGGAAAGTTTGAGTTTTTTTTTATGTAGGATATGAACGGTGGCGCAAAATTTTTATGGACAGTGTGCGTGACGTCGTTTACTCTAATATTTACGTACATGTTTTTCATGTCTTTTTTTTATCGTAACTAGCTGTCCAAATGATTTTGCTAACATTTTCACTTCCCTGTTCACATCGAACTTATTTCAGTTTCAACGTCTGTGTAATTGGACAGTTTCTTCAAGTTTTTCGGTACAATGTTTTTGTCAAAAGAGTGTGTGATGTCTGATAGAGTACAGAGACTTTCCTTTCACTCCTTGGAAGGTAGATTTTGTCAGTTTAAAAAAAAACATGGCTCATAATTGCAGCCGACTCCCTGTACCAAACCTGCTTTCAGCTTAATGGATTGACATATAGGTGGGCATGAATGGCATATGACAGAGTATCCGCAAATATGGTAAATCCTTTCCTTGCACTGGCTGCACCTGAACTTCCTTTCTGATAAAGTTTTTTATTGTTGTTTATATCATTTTTATTTTAAACCAACTGATCGCATTTTCAGTCATAATGTTTAAATATAAAAATAAAGAAGAAAGAAAAAAGAAAAACGGGAGTTAAGTGGGAGAACATGGAGGGGAAATGGGGAATGGGTCACACACACCAGAACAAATGGTATGCTCAGTGGAACCCCGCAGTAATGACTGCGATGGTATTGCCGTGGAGGATAGCCAGTGTGTGACAACACAATAAATGAAAATTTCTCTCGTCAATCTAATAGATTACAGCACTGGTATATACGTGTGTCTATATATTCGACGAATACAAAAAACGGTAATGAAAAATGAGCTTGAAATATAAAGAAAAATTGCATTTGAATATCAATTAACCAGCTTTATTCGTAACTCAGTATAAACCAAGAATGATTTTGCATAATTAAATGCCAGACAATATATAATTAGACCTGAATGGCATTCATTTTATAGACATTTAATGGTTGTTTATTAGTAGGATACGCATTTATATTAGCTCTAGAACTCGAAATGTATGGAGTAATGTCCTTAAAGTTCCAAAAAGTTATCAAAGCTCCAAAATTATAAATGAATGTTCGAAACATGCGTGCGTATATCAGTGTGTGTACGTGTATGCATACGTACGTACGTACGTACGTACACACATACATATATACATACATACACAAATACATACATACATACACACACATACATACATACATACATACATACATACATACATACATACATACATACATACATACATACAGGTGTTGAATAGATGAAAGCGTGTCCCACAATATATAGTTTTATTTGTCCAATCTTGGTATTCTTCCCAACCGAAATTGCTTTTGTAGTTCATTCGTCTGATGTAGATAAAAGAGAATTAATATCACGTATTACCTGGAGCCGTTCAGCCGGCAACACACGTGATCCATTATAGGCGTGTGGTATTGTGTTAACATTAGGTATCTGTATTTGAAATGCCCTTGAGAGATATCAGCAGCGTTTCTATCATTCTAGAATCTCATGTAAGATAGATGAGTAAGTGAAGAGACGGGGCTGACTTTTCACTCCTAACGCAGGAATGCAATTATTAAAGGCATTCTTCTTTGAAAACTATGTTCCTATGATGTTGTGGTGCCTCTAGTTTTCTTCACTTTCAACATCTTAATTAATCTGATGGTTTCACCATCATACAATGAAACATGCTTGAAAATATTTCAATTCCTCGTTTCCGTGTGGTCTAGACAAATAGCGTAAAATCTGACACTGCTTGTGTGGTTCTAAAACAAGCATTAACCACTGGTGTGAATCTATAGATATTGGCAGGTTTCTGGCACCTGCTCTGGGCTCCTAAGAGAGCATGGTAATATCACTGGAGCCTCAAAAACCAGTTGTCCATTAATTATGTATTACAGAGTGATGCAGCTCGTGACGATACATGCACCATATATATTTTGAGAGTATTCTCTCATACTAATCTTTAATAAGACAACGAAACTGCTGAAGCAATAATTTCAGAGCAGTGGCAGGACGAGATACAAACCACCGTTCGTTTCAGCTGGAAGTTCGACAATAAACTCGACATGCAGTAATGATTTAGAATAATTGTTTTTCAAATAATGAGTTTAATATTTGAATGTTTGTTAAACATTTTTAACCGAACGTTTGTGTGTGTGTGTGTGTGTGTGTGTGTGTGTGTGTGTGTGTGTGTGTGTGTGTGTGTGTGTGTGTGTGTGTGTGTGTGTGCGTGCGTGCGTGCGTGTGTGTGTGTGTGTGTTTGTGTGTGTGTGTGTGTGTGTGTGTGTGTGTGTGTGTGTGTGTGTGTGTGTGTGTTCGTGTGTCTGTTTTATTGAAATTTGGCAATTTACCTAGAGCTCTACCCCATTGCTGCGCTGTTCACAATATTCGTGAAACACCCAGATGGAAAATGAGAAGACAGCCAACTTTTGGTACAATATTTGAATCCACTCTACCAGTGCATTGAGTTCTATTATAGATAGTGTTTGAACAACTTAAAACATATTTCTAATATATTTTACAACTCTTTTCATAGATACAGAATCAGGGTGACACAAGGGTTGAAAATTCTGTACATTTTGAATGAAAGACCTGAGATAAGTATAGAGATTCGCTCTGTTATTGAGTACATACATAAACGTGAACACAAGTAATATTGTTGAAACTTTCCCATCAAAACTTCTACCTAGTGTGAACATAACAGGCCGGATATCATTGTCTGGGACAGACAAGAAAAGGTATGTACCGTCATAGAGATCAGCTGCACTGCTGATGTGAACAGTTCTTCAGAAATCAAAGCGAAAGAGGATAACTACGACAAATGCTTCGAATTTTTTAGCTTCTTTACCCAATTAATACATCCACATTCATATCAATAATTGGAACACTTGGTTTTTATTAGTAAATGCCTAAGTGACAATCTGGAAAATCTAGGGTTTTCAGAAGAAATCAACCTATTAACCCACATATTACAAGTACGATATCTTAGTGGATCGGTCAAGAACTTTTAAAACTTTTATTTACATTCTAATGAGAGAGCTGTGTATCTTTGTTAGAACCTATTTACTTCCTTACAAGGAGACTTCGAGCAATTAAAACTAGAAGACAACATACATATACAAAGTTCGGACAAAATAATGGAAGCACCACTTACTATTTAACTATTTTTTCTACTGTCAATATGGTAAATTCAATACTGATTTGGTTTTCTAATGCATTATGTATGGCTTGAACTTCATCATACAGCCTTCTATTTTAACTGTTTTTCAGATATTTATATCTAAATAAGTTAAAATGCCTGACTTAACTGATTTCCAAAAAGAGTAGATTGTTAGAGCGTAGATGGCTGGAACTTCAGTTGCAACAACTGTTTCGGAGAAAGCACTCACTAAAGACAGTTAGCATTATTAAAACCAATGTAAAACCAATTCTGGCAAGCATAAATCTAGAAGGAAGGCAAACCTCACCGAAAGGGGCCAGAGAATAATGAAATGTTTTGTATCTTAAACCATCGAAATATTGAAATAAAAGAGACAGCACAGCTAAACCACCACCTCGCTAACTCTGAATCAACCAAATCCGTTCGTAGTGAGCGCTATAAGGTTAGCTACTAAGGGATGGCTACAATTGCTAAACTTCTTTCATCCCACATCAACATTGGTAAATGTAAAAAGTGGTATCTAGACTATCACATGTAGTCGGTAGCTCAATGAAACAATGTAACTTTCTCTGACAAACCGGAGAGTATTTATGTCTGAGGGCAGCCCAAAGAAGCTTTCAACACTGATTTTTGTTTCGTACCTGAAAGCATGAAGATGCTTCCATAGCGTTTTGGGCAGCCATATCATGGAGTATTCTTGGAATTTTAGTTGTTGCTCAACATGGCAGAGTTAACATCAGGGTTGTACGAGATTTTTGATTGATTATGTCCATGATACAAAAATTGTTCCCTGGTGATAGCACAATTTTCTATGACGTTAATGTACTGATTTACTAAGCTAATGTTATTCAAAATTTGGAAGAGCACAAAAATGAAGTAGACCATTTGCATTGACCTCTACAATCACCGTATTTCAATATAATCGAACATTTATGGTGCATGTTCGAGTAGCCAGTAAAAACAGTTTTCTTCGCAATAGTTGCTGAAGGAGCCAAATCAAGATTTACTTGAAGAATGGCTCAAAATTCCCCCTAACAACCGTTCAGAACTTGAACGAGAGTTACGTTGCGTTTTAAAGCTGTAATTGATGCTGAAGTGAACCAATCCGCTTGAAATATTAAAACTTCCATTAAACAAAGTGTTCCATATAATATATGTATGTATATGGGTGTATATATGTGTATATACACGCATACACTTCGATATATATATAAAGAGAGAGAAAGATAGACAAACTGACAGACAGATAAGGGTATAATTATATATATGAATTATGTAAACAATCTTGAATAAAAGGAAAGAAAATATAACTACTTGTGCCTCTAACCTTTACAAATTCCCTTTTTACATTTGTAATCTATCTTGTTTACTTGAATTCTCAAGTATATAAATTTATAAATCATTGATATGAACCGACAAACCGAAAATAAACGGATAGATAGATAAATAGATAGATAGATAGATAGATAGATAGATAGATAGATAGATAGATAGATAGATAGATAGATAGGATGTATGCACACAGAGTAGGGTATGTTGTAGATAATGTTATCATTTAGGGAATTTTCACACAATAATACAAATATTAAAATAGTTTACTATCTTCTAAATATATGGATGAGATCTTTACTCGAGAAATATTATTAGCATAATACACAAGTGCTGCTTATGTTTTCCCAGGTGACAACTATTGTTCGCTCACAAGTACCTGTGATTTTCGCCTGTCATAAACAGAGCAAATAAACAGAGTAAATAACAAGGCAAGACTTCTGAATTAAAGGAAACGATTGATTAAATTCTATCTACCCAATTTCATTTATAAGGTTTGGATTGACCCAGTCCATAGTAAAAGATACATGCTCAGGATTTCACCCAGTGAGACCAAACCGAGTTCCTCGTGATTACAAGGCGAACTTCTCTGTCATTCGGCCCTGCTGCGAATACCACCAATTTGGTGGGATGGGAGTAGTCAATTACATCAACCCCAGTGTTTCACTGGTACTTAATTTTTCGACACTGAAAGGATGAAAGGCAAAGTCGACTGCTGCGGAATTTGAACTCAGAACGTAAAGACACACGAAATGCCGCTAAGCATTTTCCCGGCGTACTAACGATTCTGCCAGCTCGTTATGTTTACACTTTGAATTCCAGGATGTTTGAGTGCATTCAATTCTACCCCAGTGATGTTGTTTATAAGAATTCTGCATTTGAGCTGCGTAACTCAGAGGAATGGTTAGTAAGGTCAGTAGCGAAATGTATCTCGTTTCTTTTTATTTAAAAAAAAACTTGCTTTCTAGCTTCCAAATGTCATATGTGATATCTATATATATATATGTTATATGTTATAAGACCACACTCGCTATGAAAGGGTCTGTCTCGCCTGATTTAAGAATAATTTCTGTACTAATACCACATTTCGTCAATGATGACAAATTTCTTTTGTCCAATAAAAAGTGTTTTGATGCTGTTAGCATTGTTTTTCAGAATTTGTAAAACTTTTTTGTTGTGTTTACAGTTAATTTTCGTATATGAAACGGCTTCTTTTTTATTCGATTTTGTGCGCTATAACACTGAAAAGGGAGATATCAATGGTACTTCCTGCTTTTATCGTTGTTGTTCGAGGTACAGTTCTTTATATTGTATAGTCATGTATTTATCTGGATTTTTTACAAATGTTGTTTTTTAGTGATGTTCGTCTGGGTATTGTGACATTCATTCATAGGTGTTTCAGGGTCTGCTTTGTGTAGATTTGCAGATATTGTTGTCTTTTAACAACATTTTCACATATAAGAACTGTTCTTTTGTGATCATTACACATCGTATGCCCGGTCCTCTAACCGTCACCGCACTGCCTTCTTTTTTTAGTATATCATATTTGGTATTAGTATTCCTTTGAACTGAATATTTAGTCATTTATGAAGAGGCCGGGATAATATTTGGGGATTATTTAGCGGTAATATTTTCAAGTTCAAGCGACTAACCGAAGTTACCTCATCTACTGTTGTGCTTTGAATAAAATAGATTTTATATAATTAATGGTAAGCCGTCGAAAGGGAAAAGTATGAAAATTAGGCCACGGCCTTAGTATAATTGAAGACTGTTCTATGTAACAGGTGACATGTGCTATTAACTAGGAAGGAAAACCTGGAACGTCTTCAGCCAAGAACGGTTAACAAGCCGAGGAATAGTCTGTCAAGGGATTTCTTTGTCTTATGAACTTCATTAGCTTACATCTGTTTCTGCAATAAGATGCAGTCAAGCAACTATGAGTTCATTACATCTTATAGCAGAAACAGGTATGCGGTAATGAATTTCCTAAGATAATCATTTATTCTCTTGTCATCTCAAATACAAATATATATATATATATATATATATATATATATATATATATATATATATATATATATATATATATATATATTCTCTTTCAGTTTCAGTCCAACAACTGCAGCCATACTGGAGCACCGCCGTTTACTTTGCCACACTTTCATTAAACCTCCTCTTATACGTGACATTTGGTGGATGAGGGACGTTGATGATGCTGCTCTCATCTATGTTTCTTTCCTTGAGGAAGATTTATCTGGAACTCTCGACAGAAGATCTAATTTTGTTTTGATAAAGCCTACATCCACGCCATGGAGGTCTCTCAGGTTTTGTGGGAGGATATTGAAGAGCTGTAGGCCTTTGAGGCCCAACCTGTTGCAATATTGGTCCTGTATCCTTATAGCAGTGTTGAGGGCTTTGGTACCATGTAGTAGAGCCCCGTCCTGCTGCTTGTGTAAGTGACAATACCAAAGTTTGGAACATTATTTCTAGGATTTTCCAGACCTATATTACTGCATATCTTTCACGCCTTCGCTCCAGAGAGTAGAGTCGTAACTCTCAGTTTTTTTCAGTAGCTGATATGGCGCATTGTGTCGATCTTCCTTGTGTAGCTTCGCTAGATCCCACGAGGTCCGTCGTCAGTTTTACGCTGTTTGGTGACCATAGTTGCGAGCGGTAATCCAGACGACTGAGAACGAAAGTCCTCCAGAGGACCATCATGATTTCCTTTTCTCTTGTTTTGAAAGTTCGAAGGATCCACCCGGCCAGACGTCTGCATTTTATTGACAACTTGGTAATTTGCACCTGGAAAGATGTCTCATTACTCATGTCGATGCCCAAGTCACGCACTGATTTTGATTCCGGGATTGGTATCCCTCCTAGGCCAGTGTATCCTATCTGTTTTTCACTGAGTTTCCTGTGTTGGTAGTGCATGGCTTGGAATTTTCCAGCATTAAACTGCATGTTATTTTCATCAGCTCACCTGTATATTGCGTCCGACTCACGTTGCAGATGCAAAACGTCTCCAGGGTTCTGTATCGTCTGAGAAACTTTGGTATCTTCTCATAGCTAGCAAGAGTAGCTACTTGAGCAGCTGAGGGCATATCGGAGAGGCCCACTATGAATAGCTGTGGCCCCAGAACAGTGTCCTGTAGAACACCACTCATTATTTGTGTTTTCTTCAAGGTGGCCCCATTGACCTCCACTACCTGACTTCTATCTTTTAAAACGTCATGTAGCCATTCTCAAAGTTTCCCAAATATACCAAGATTTCAGAGCTTGTGACAAATCATACCAATTTGCAAAGTCGAGGTATATCACGTCCACATTTGAGTTATTGAGCAGCTGCTTTAGCACCCAATGCAAGAGCTGCGTCAGGCAGCTCCTACCTGCTCGAAAACCATGCTGGGTGTCAGTCAGCAAGTCATTCGCTTCAAGGAGTGCAATTAAGATTTTAGCATCTGCTCTGCTTTCTTCTTTATGGATGGGGCATATCCTTCTCTCCTTTAGTTTGTCCGGGAGCTTACCATTTCTGATGAAGCTCTGAAAGGTAGCTGCAATGGTTTTGCAAGGACTCATTTGCATGACTTGAGGAGGATTGCTGGCAATTCATCAGGGTCAGAAGCTGAGTTTACATCTATATCATCTATAATTATTTATACATAGAGGGTGATTGAATATTAATTCAATTTAAAACCAAGTGGCCTAGCATATAAAAAATCTGAAAATTCAGAATAATTGTATTACACGTGTATAAGGAATGACCACTAAGTTGATGACCTCTTTCTAGCATATTGGATGTCCACTTAGTGGTCATCCCTTATACACGTGTAATATATATATATATGTGTGTGTGTGTGTATGTATATATATATATATATATATATATATATATATATATATATATATATATATATATATATGTATATATATATATATATACATACATATATACACACACTCACACATACACATACACACACTCACACATATACATATTCAAATATATATATACATATATATTATCCGAAATGTATAGTATTAAATATCCATTACTATACATTTCAGATAATATACCCACTCTGACAGATATGGGAGTGCATCTTTTCCTCGACTTATGGTCTCTTAGACGACTCACGTATACAAATATATATATATATACTCACACATATGCACACGTCCATACGCACGCACAGACACAAATACACAAAACGCACATCACTCCACATAATGTACGCACTGGGTACACATATACGCACACACAAATCCACATTGTTTTCAGCTCACTCACACATACATACTCACACACTCATCCCCCATTCATACATACATAACATTCTCATACACGCACGCGCGCGAGAGAACAACTTCGTTCGGCCGGGTATTGTAATTATCTCCTTTTCATTCAGCCTTCTTCTGGCTATTTCATCATGTTGAACTGTTAATCTCTGAAGAAAATTTCTCTCACCGATTTTTTCTTTCATTCTCTCTCTCCTTTTTTACCCCTCTTAATCCTTTTTGTGGAAGAGCGTAGACTCCAAACGTAAAAGACTTTTCATTCTTACCGAGCGTTAAACTAATACACTTTCTTGTTGTTCCTACACCTGTCTTCGTCTTTTGATTTCTGTAAATTTAATAATAATAATAATAATAATAATAATAATAATAATAATAATAATAATAATAATAATAATAACAATAATAACAGCAACAACAACAACAACAACAATAATAATAATAATAATAATAATAATAATAATAATAATAATAATAAGTGTATGTGTGTGTGTGTGTGTGTGTGTGTGTGTGTGTGTGTGTGTGTGTGTGTGTGTGTGTGTGTGTGCACACGTAACTGCTGTTTCAGCTACTAGGATTGATAGAGACACTACATCAGTAACCACCGACATTACTGTTGCTGCTACTAACAGCCAATTCTTAACACCAATACTACCAGTTATAAACAAAATAAAACTAATACTGCTAAAAGTGTTACTATTTTCAATTTATTTTTCCCTTCTCTTACAGCGTGACTAAATCATCTTAAAACGACTGAATCCAGTAGCATTCTTCGATATAAATATTTTCTTTCTCGTTGTCTTCATAAAGTTCTGAAAGCATTTCTTTTTCTTAATGTATGTGTGTATACTTAAGTTTATATGTATGAATATATGCATGAATGTATATACAGCTTTTTCTATGTATGTATGCATGTGAGCATATATTGTATTAGTGTTTTATGAGCCATTTAAAAAATACATATATTATATTATATTCACTTGTCTTTTATGAGTATTTTGTGATAACAGTATTTGCCATTAAATATCAAAGTTGTTCGATTTTGAAATGCAAGAATAATTTTAATAAATGCAACAATACTGTATTTTTACTAATAACATTCAGTGATATTTTTTTCCCGTTTTAAATCTATGCTTATCACTATCACTGTGACTGATCTAATATAAACAAATTATGCATGAAACAAAAGATGTTTTCTTTTTTATGTTTATGTAAATTGTAAAAGTTTGTTTCTAAAATGGAACTTGCGTTTTATGTTTATTTTTACAGTTCAGATTTCCATTTCTTCTATAAATTACAATGTTACTATGTGAAGGTGAAACCTATAATAATACATTAATGTATTGGTATCATAACTTTCAAGTACAAGTTCTTACGTTGAGATACATTTATAAGAAAACAGTACATAGTCTCATGAGTCAACCGTGTTCCTTGCTTGAAACCAAGTTAAATATTATGCTTTGAAAGAATATGATATCCCGTTTAAATATCTTCTAAGATGTTATTGTGATCGCAAGAACTGTTAAGCCTACTAATTTTCTGGCAACATTCCACTTCCCTTACTCCCCGTAAATGTGAATTTGAGATGTAATTTAGAGCCTAGGGAAGTGTCGGTGCCACTGGGCTTATGTGTTGATGACAGTTCACTTATATAAACCTTTTCGTAGTCACCCATAAGTCATTAAGAGCTACGAATTATTGTCTTGTAATTAGAGGGTTAATATTTCTATAAGTAGATTTGTATAAGTTTAGGTATGGAAGTGTGAAGGCTACAATAATGAAATCTTAATCTTCGTAAAAAGTAAATTTCAAATGAAGTAGATTGACTGTTATTTCCATTCGAATTCGTGAATTATTTTAATATTTTTATATATGTTATATATGATGTTGTTATGGGTTGCTTATTTATAAACGATATATAATATGGTGGCTTTGGCTCTGGGATATATTGATATCTATAATAATAATTTTAGAAAGAGTGTGTTGGTAATACCAAGCACGAATGCTTTTAGAGTTCTTATTCTCGGTAGATACATCGACCTGAAGTATGCAAAACGCTTGTATGAAGTTAATCTGAATCCCAAGTGAAAAGCAATGAACTCATTTGAAAATGTGCAAAGTTGTTTCTATGTAGATTAAGGATCGTCCAGTCTATAAAGTTCTAAATGCATTTTCTGCTGTATAGTTAAAAATTTTAAACGGATAGTTTTCTGTCTTAAGAAATAATGTAAAGAGACCATTAGGCCACTTTTCAGAAAAGAGAGAAAATGAGAAATGACAAGCTGTTTAGGACAAGATGCATTGTTTTAGAAATATAAACTAGAAATTTTCACAGAATGAATATGAATTGTTCATTTTCTAGCAAATGTATGTTCTTTAGAGATGAGCCTCCGATAAGCCAAACTTGCCATCAGATTTTCGTTCTAGTTTGTACGTATCTTAAGTTTTACGTTACCATTGATACCTTTGGAATTGTGTGAAACTGGCCTTATAAATCCTAAGGCTCAAGAAAGAAAAAAGAGTAATGGAAACGTATGATCCTATTATGAACTCGAGATATTGTTCCTAAGAAATACTATAATAGTCCAGCTGCTAGTAGTGTAGAATGGTGGAAAACCTCAAAAGAAGCAACACTATCCAGTATTTTATTAATGAAATATATTCTGTTTTGAATTTCTTATCACGCTCTTTTAATTTCTTGTCATGCTCTTAGGGACAGGAAAGGTTATCAGGAGGATTCTAAGCACTTGAAAGATTATTGAAAGTTTATGGATACCTAAGGTTACAGATAGTAACCTGCTACCCACATAAATCCTACCAGAAGTAAGATCGAATCTGAGTCAAATCAATAATGATGATGATGATGATGATGATGATGGTGGTGTTTCAATAAAAACACGGGTGGTTGCGTCACCTCATCCCCAGAAATGATGAAAGGCAAAGACGACTTCGACTGAATTTGAACTCAGAACGTAAAGACGGGAAAAATACCGCTAGACACTTTGCTCGGCATGCTAACGACTCTGCCAGCTCGCTGCCTTGTCACAATAATAATAATAATAATAATAATAATAATAATATGAACTTCTAACTTGTTGTCTCTTGAGGTCTCTGGGTGAGACTTGGATCCAACTTGTACAAATGCAAAACAAAAGTCAAACATAATAATAATAATAATAATAATAATAATAATAATAATAATAATAATAATAATAATAATAATAATAATAATAATTCCGAAAGATTTGAACAGATGGATAGAGGAAATAGACATAAAATCCAGTTAAATACAGCTCTAGAAAAGAGTTAGTAGAGACAGCTAGGATACTTAAGAGGGTTCTTGGCATCTAAAGTTACTTGTAGCCCAATGTTAGGATATTTTCTTTTCCAACAGTCTAATCAGTTGTGTGTATATGAATAATAATTGTGTATGTATATTTAAACGCATACATATATGTGTATGCGTGTAAGTGTCTGTGTGTATGAGTATGTAACATCTCTATACGTATATATATATATATATATACATATATATATATATATATACATATATATATATATATATATATATATATATATATATATATATATATATATATATAATGTGTGTGTACATATATATATACACTTATATGTGAATATCAGATAGTGCTTGTGTGAATGAATGTGTATGCGTATGGATAGTCATTGTTTCTCTGTGTGTATGTGTTCGTGTATATGCACTCACTTATACTAGTGCACTAATGAATATTCACAGTTTCCATTTTTTATTCAGAGTACATATGAAAAGAATATATGTGGCTCTACAGAGAATTAAATAGAATGTCCTACAATTAATGCAATATGAATAGAGGTTACATTGTAGATGAATTAGAAACTATTCAATTTAATATTTCATTTTAGAATATATGACGTTATATTACTGCAATACCTGAAGGAAATCAAATGTATAATAGGAGTAAAAAAATCCGATGGAGAATGTAAAAATATTTTAAAGGCCATATTGTTTTCCATAGCATTTGGTATGAAAGGGAAGAAGGAAAGAAGCAATGGAAGAAAGAAAAACAGAAAGAAAGGAAGGGAGCTATGAAGGAAGGAAAATGATGAAGAAAAAGAAAAAGAAATAAAGAATAAAACAAAGAAGGAAATAAAGAGAGAAAGCGAGCAAGCAAGAGGGTAAGATGGAAGGAATTAAGGTAACAGGCTATTTTCCAATGCAGTAATGTTTCAAATTTGAAAATATTGAAATCATTTACAAGAAATATTAAAAAGTGGCAGGATAAGCGAGGAAAATGAGTCTCTCCCCGTATATAAAAATTAAAGATTTGTCTTTATGATTAGTCAACAGATTTTGGCAGTGTGGTAAAAAAGTTTGGTCCTCAGTCACGTTTTTCCGGTTTTGTCCCCACTGCATTTAGAGCAAGTTTTTCATGAAAGGGAAATTACGGAAGCTCAAACTGTATAGAAGTCTGTCGTATGGGTTTACTTGTACTTGCGTGTTATATTTAATCTGTCTCCTGAGTTTGCAATATAGATTCGATTCGTGGCTGAATCTTTCTTTGTAGATGTAAAAATATAGAAACTAAAATGTTTAGTGGCTTATTTTAGAAATAGTATGTTAAAAAGTATGAATGAAAGGAAATCGACAAGGCTAAGTAGACGGGAATCTAACAGACAGATACCACCACACACGCACACACATGTCTATACACATAGATATAAGTTTACTCATTCCTAGACAAGTTTTAAAAGTGCCTTAGAGTGAGAGACAAATAGAATAAGATGGAGAACTATATGGAGAAGTAGAAGAGGCAGAGAACGAAACAGAAGGGAAAACATAGAAATAGACTTTAACTCCTTAAAATTGATATTTGAACATGATGGCAAATAAACTCTGCAATGATAGCAAATAAACTCTGCAATTGTGATGAAGTATATTCATGAACACATTGAAACAGCGTACTCGCTATTTCTTTATGTCTTTCATTCTTTCCCTTTCTGTGTCATTAATACATACTCACATACAGCGCGCGCGCGCGTCTTTGTATCTTTGTGAAGCACTTTTGACTCTTGCTAACATCCATATCTCCGGTAGGACGATAGAAGCTGTACAAAATCTAAATTGTTATGAGCAAGATTACAAAACGTAATTCTCTTATTATTAGGGGCTGATTTTTACGTAAACATCATAGTTCTTCGTTCAGCACAGCCTATATGCATTGGAAAACTATCACAAATCAAAATACTACCCGCAGTCATTCACAATACTGAGTGAATGACTATAAATTTTACACATCCAAACCTATGCATAACATTTTATGACAGACCTATAAAGCAAGTAGTAGAATTTGTCTATTTTACATATAGACTGCCCGCTTAACAATAACAAGAATTGCATAGGTATGGTAGATTTCCCCACAAAAATTAACAATTTATGAAATGAGATTAAATATCACTTAAAGCCAAATTAAGTTATTGTAAACATTTACCATAAACATTCTATTTAAACAGCATCCAGACAAC
>NC_142929.1:167907417-167939917 GCF_046866305.1 Octopus bimaculoides
TATATATATATATATATATATATATATATATATATATATATATATATATATATATATATATATATAAATTGGAAATGTAAAAATAAAAACAAAACACAACGGATTCTGCGGTACACGTGTTTCAGGATTTATAGTTGTTGCATCATTATTGGTATATAATTGATAGTATAAAACTATCTTCAGCCGCAAATATATTCTTTCCCAAGAATTATATCACAAAGAAGAAATTAAAAGAGGGAGAAACATGAGAGATAAAAGGCGAGAGTCCACTTGGTATTGTCCATTGTAATATACCTCGTAGAATCTTTAATTTGATATATTTACATAAAAGTTCATCGGTACTCGAAATCTGCCCATATTGTGCCACAATTCACTCTACACTGAATTGTGGCACAATATGGACAGATTTCGGAGTACCGATGAACTTTTATGTAAATATATACCAATAATGATGCAACAACTATAAAGCCTGAAACACGTGTACCGCAGAATCCTTTGCGTTTTGTTTATATATATATATATATATATATATATATAT
The DNA here is from genome assembly GCF_046866305.1 of Octopus bimaculoides. Lineage (NCBI taxonomy): Eukaryota > Metazoa > Mollusca > Cephalopoda > Octopoda > Octopodidae > Octopus > Octopus bimaculoides. Next base: position 167,907,956 of record NC_142929.1, read on the forward strand.
ATATATATATATATATATATTTAAATAACGTTGACCACTAACGTGGACAATTAATGCGCTAGAAATAGATCACATCTTGTGTCTATTAAGACCTAAATTGCTCTCAGCATGAAATATAGCAGTATACCAAAACGTAAGCGGGCAAGACATTTAAAATCACCTACAAAAACACTATTAAACAGGTACCGGTTTCGTATACGATTCTGATGATTGCGGTTACATTACAAATCAGGCTGAAGAGGAATGGACAATCGGTAAGATTTGTTAAATCCGAAACCGGTACCTGTCTAATAGTATTTTTTTAGGTGATGTTAAATGTCTTGCCCGCTTACGTTTTGGTATACTGCTATATTTCATGCTGAGAGCAATTTAGGTCTTAATAGACACAAAATGTGATCTATTTCTAGCACATTAATTGTCCACGTTAGTGGTCAACGTTATTTTTTAAAATGTACCTTAATCCCCTGAGATTGCAGATATTATTTCTGAATCTCTTTGATTCTTTAGATGTGCTGGCCTCTTGATAATTAATCGATATTAATTAATATATGATTAATTACCATATTTTATAATAATAATATATATATATATATATATATATATATATATATATATATATATATATATATATATATATATATATATATATATATATATATACGCATGTGCATGATGTATATACATGTGTGTAATTGTATTTCTGCATATATGAGTGTGTATATACATGTATGTGTGTCTGTCTGTCTGTCTGTGTACGTATAGATATATACATATACACGCATATACTTACTAGTGTTCTAGTACACTTCCGTCCTTCTCGCTATAGGCCATACTTCTGGTGAGAAGGTAACAGGTCTTTCTGGAATTTTCTCCTCTGTGTTTTTTTCTACAGGGATAGAAGTAATTAATATTCATTGTAAAACATCAGAATTTAATAAAATTAGTTTAGAATTAGATATTCAATACAGCATATATGTAAAAGTCTCTTATCTTCAACTGTTCTTATCATCACACATACACTCATATATATGCGTATATGTATGTTTATATATGTATGTATATGCATGTATATAAGTATGGTTTGTAAATTTATGTATATACATGTGTGTGTGTGCGCGCGCAAGTGTGTACGTGTGTGTGTGCGCGCATGTGCGTGTGTGTGTACATATGTGTGCGTGAAAAGGAGAGAGATATCCAATTTGAATTTCCCTAACTTTCAATTACTTCGAATTTTCATTTGTAGAGTGCAGTTTGTTCCGACAGGAAATATAAATAAATAGAATCTTAGTCAATTTAAATATAACACAAAATATTTACTGGTAGCATTGAATAAATTTATGTTGCTTGAAATACAACTTGTAAGTATATTACAGCTTATTTACACACACTCATACATACCTGTATATATATATATATATATATATATATATACAATTATAGACACGATATACACAAATACATACACATTACATATATGTATATGTATATATATATTATATATTATATAAACACATACTGTTGTATACATACATACATACATATATACATACATACATGGTCTAACTCTAAATTTGTTTCGACAGACAAAGGCAAATATACCGAGGTTTTGAAGTTGTTGCTGCCGTTACATTTTACATATAAATGTGATACATGACTTGATCTTCCGAATATTTTGATTTTGACTGCTTTCACATATGCATATAAAATCATTACTACATGTGTGTATAGGTCTGTGTGTGCCTATAATAAAATATTAGTAAATATAGATTGCTGTGAGATATAGTCAATGATTATGATTATCATGTGACTTCAAATGGCTTTCCTCTGCTACAAGCCGGCATCTTTAGCGAGTATTCATTGAATCTTTTCCTGTGCTTTTTCGGGGGGGGGGGGTCCCCCAAAAATGCATGCGTGAAATGCTGTGCGTTGAAACCTATGAAAATCAATATTTGGTTTTCCAATTTTATGATGCCGAAAGAAAGGGTGAGCGAAATTTCTTTCGGCAGTTTATGTTATGAGTTTAAATGCAGCCGAGGTCGACTCTGCCTTTCATTCCTTGAGAGTCTTTAAAATAAGTGCCAGCTGAATTACTGCTCTTGAGCCAAAATTAGAAAGAATCTGCTGAATATCAAAATGTTAAAGAATCTAAAAGACTTCCAATCTCGAGAATTTGGACAATATCGTTTACGCCCTATATCCAAATTTATCAGCGTCTATTTTATCATCCACCTAGTCGGCTAGAGTTAAATAAATTTTTTTCTGATTCAGGCATAAAGTCACTAATTTTGAGGGGACGGGTTCGGTCGATACCAAGGACCTCAGTACCTGACTGGTATTTTATTTTATTAACCTCAAAAGATAAAAGTGAAAGTTGACTCCAACGGTTTTTCCACCCAAAACGTAAGGAGACGGAAGGAATAGCACATGGAATTTATTCTGAGCTCTAATGATTCAGACATTCAAATAGTGACACTTTTTTAATGTCTGCTAAATTCTACTGCCATTACATTTGCTAATATAATCTGCTCTTCAGAGTTAAATGTTCTCGTTCTACCTATACTCACTGTCACTTCATTTACACTTTCTCATTCCTCACTTCATTCCTATTGTCTCAGTTTGCCGAGACGTGCTCTAACCATTACACCTAGTTCTTCCTTCCAGAGTAGCAGTATTTTTAGATTCACTCCTTGCCATGTTCGGGAAAAATATTAACAGCATAGATTTCACCGGTTTCGGGAAACCTGAGAATGACATAGGCTGAGAGCTTTCTTTTTAGGCTAAAACATTAGAAAACTATTGCTGAAACATTATAGCAAAATCTTATATCGAGAGAATTGGTCGGCTGATGTTCACAATGGGTGTGGGTGGATATGTGTCTGTCAAAATCAATATTTCATATTTGTAAAGTGTAACGTAATGAACTAAGAAACGTACCTGATGTCATTTTTCGACTGAAGTCATGTCTTCATTTATAATTTCTGAATATACAGAGTTTTCCATAACTCACCATCCTTCTAATAATCTAAAAATTGTAACTAATTCGAATAAAGATTAGATTCCTCATAAACTTATGCTTACATGATAGGATTTTATATTTTATCCAGTTCAAATATCAATTTTATCAATTCAGAGACCAGATTTGAAGTACTCAAATTATTTTATAGAAATGGTGAAAATGCAATAGAAATATTACGTGACCGCATGAGTTTTCAAGAGACCAAATGATGCAATTATGGTGATTAACCAACTCATCTAGAAAAAAAATAAGATTAATTTCACCAAAAAATATCATTAAGCCAGTTTTGATTATTCCGAATCCATTAGGCAAATTCTAAATGGGTTTTCTTTATCTCCATGTATAATTGATTGCAGCAAAGAAATGTTGTATGGCCATAATCCACATGAATGGAATAATCTGCATACACTTCGTTTGGGATGGCACAAACTCAGCTTATAAAACTTGAAGCATGACTAATTACATTTGAATTTTGCTGTTCGTGCAATGTTTCCCCAGCTTTTTTTTCTCTCTTCGAACAGTGCTTGAAGCATCGTGCAAAGATTTTGTTTCTTCAAACGTCTTTATAATATCTCCAATAGCTTTTTGTTGTAAATGGGTCTTTGCGTGAGCTGCCGGATTGAGTTTTTAGACATGTAATGATGCTCTTGCACTTTCATCCTTTTTGTAAAATAATTCCAGTGCTTTAGATCTTGCGTTTAAATTCATTCTAGGCATATGATGAAATGTGTTGCCATCTTTTTCCTGGTTGATTCGACTTATCTTCTTACAAATAGTGATTCTTGGCACTCCCTGTATATATATGGTGATTATGCTTCGTGAAGAAGAGCACCGATACACGAATTGATAGTGTAACGAAAACCCAATCGAGAAAACAAACCAGTGGTGGAACCCCACCATAGTTGCTCGGTTGGCGATAAACAACAAACGGGATCTCCCTCAAATCACATTCCGCCGCCGGCTATAGAGACACATATTGGATTATATAGTTCTAAATACAGGAAGTACGATACGGTGGATGATCATGATGGGAAAGCCTTTGATTATAAATTTTCACTATCATAGTGACATAGAGCCCAACAACAACTGGCATCAAATAAAAGGTCGGCGATTTTCATCTGTTACTGATATTAGTGTTGGGGTAATTCATTGTCAGTGAAATGTCGACATAAAGCATCCAGAAATAAACACCAATATTTTTTTAAGCTAAATTCAAATAATGTTATTGGAGTTGTTATTTACAAAGTTTTCATTCCGTTCAAAGGCTATTCAACCGCTTATCATCACAGAAATCCAAAATGAGAAACGGTGTTCAAGAATCATTGATTATTTATATGGTGATTGACCTTATTATTATTTGATAAAGTTAATCAATGATTTTTGTAAACGTTAACTTATTTGAAAATACTAACATTATGGTTTCCAATTTGAAACATCATACCTAACTAAAGACAATCAATCAATCTAAGTCTGTTTTCGGAGTTAGGTTGCTCCAGTGTCACCAGCTATGAACTCTTGAAAACTTGGATCCCGATTAAAATTGTATTTCAATTCATAAAGTAAAAACATAAATTATTTCCGATAAGAATAAATGAATACCATAGCTACTCTATTTTTAAAATCTACACGATCATATAATCGAAAACTAGGTGTGTGTATTAGCGTGTTGTCCTATAAATTAACTTCATGCCTTTAAGTTTTGCTTTCAGGTAACACGAAGCGGTTCTACTTTTTGTCGTCATACGGTACCAAGGTCTTAATTAAGCATTGTTAACCTCATAAAATTCAAAATATATTTCAAAAATATTAATCATGTTGAATCATTGTGAAAACAACTAATCAATTCATTTTTTGAAGAAATAAGTATTTATGTATTTGACTCTACAAAACAAAGAAACGACGTTCAAAATTCTATCTCCCCTTGTATTTAAACCCAGCATTTAGTGGATTGGAGACAACTCTGGGATCATGTCACCATTGATTTGCGTCTATTGCCGAGAAGCTTAATCGTCTACAAACGAATACATATATTTTGAAATAAAGAACTATAACATTATAAACTTTACGAGTCTTTTGATGTTTCTATATGAAGAGAGTGTTCTCTTTAACAGAAGTAGAGCCTTATGACAGAAAGCCATCTTAAAACACACAAATAGGATTGAATATACAATCGCTCGTCAAACTATAAATACAAGAAATTTTCCAAAAATACACCCAACCTGCAGTCTTAAAATTGAATATCCTGAGTAGTATGGTGCACAGGAAAAGACGGCTTGGTCCAGATTGGAATATATTTGATCACAGATTTTCTGTATGAGGGCGGATTTGGTACTGTAGAAATCAATGAATCAAGCAATTGTGTGTAGGATGTGTATGCTGCAAATTGTGAAAGAGTGAAAAAGAATTCGAAAGTTTAAAAATAGTTTCTTTTTATAATATATTGTATAGCGTAACGTATTCAGTATAACTGGGTTCTTTAACAAAATTCTGTTAACAAATACCGAACCCAACGAGACCCACTTAAGGGTATTTAAAGCCACATGATATTTAAAATTGTATGATCGTTTAGTCAGTGTTTCTCAGGGAATTAGCTTTTGTTCATTGCCTGGATTAGTGGCGTTACATGTGAAAATAGTGCATACATCTTGAGAGATTCAAAAGTAGTTTATAAGTGTCTCGCCAATATAAGAAAATATGGAATCCACTGATTGCTGTAGGGCTGCTGGAAGCGTTTATTAATAAATATATTTGTTTTCAGACTGACTCTCAAAGTTCACTCTAATTATAAGGAATACTTCTAAGTAGAAGGGAAGTGCTGACAATACATTGAAGAGATAGCAATTCTGCTATTTTCCTTCACCAAGCTGACTTACTTTTCAATCACAAAATGGTTTCCATTACCAAAATTATTCTGTTCATCTTGGAAGATCGATAATCCCACACTCATGTCTGGAAGTACTGCATGTATTTCAGAGTAATGCTCTTATACAATCGTTTAAAATTAATCATTTCAATAACTTAGTTGTTGTTGCCAAACAACTATCGACTCTTCGCGCAAACTGCTATATTACAAAATGCAAGGTTATGAGTGAACCAGCTTAGCCTCATTCATGATTGTAGCAAAATATCAAACATTCTATAGTGGATTATTTCTAAATTCAAAGTCTATATTAAAGAATTTATTAGAAGCAATGAAATTATGAAGTCGGTGGATATTTAGAATATAGCTTTCGGCCAAAGCATATACACGAACATTAGAAAATTTGCTATTATTACTGTTTTATTTTTTGTTATTTTATTCTTATTTTCTTTGCCCCTAATTTTAGAATAGCTTTTAAAGATAATGAAAGACAAGCTGTTGCAATTCAAAGTATCTTTGCACGAATTATTGCTATTGGCTATAAACAGAGAATAGATAGATATTAACATTTATCTATTTATTAAAGTTTGAAACAAAGAAAAAAATGAAAAATTAATACAAAATGCATATATCTATTAAATAAATGAAAATTTACTTAGGCTTTGAGAATAACATCTCATATTGATACAATTTACATAGTAATGTCTCGAGGGAAAACTATCGACGAGCTACGAATCTTGAAAGGTTCAGAGGTCTCCATGTGTGCATGATGAAGTAGTATTAGAATTATGTATAAGATGTGGCTGGATGGTATGTTACAACTCACTTAAGTTAATCTTATTGTCTCCGTTTGTTCTTTAAAGTGATGCAGTTATCTAATAGTCTGAATATAGAAATAATCTCAGAAATTTGCACAAGTAGTACCAGAAATTTGCACAAGTAGTACTTAAAAGCAAGGTCTTAGAGTGTTTGTCCTTTTTCATTCTCTTTGTTTAAAACATTTTCTCCGGTACCATCATTTACTTAAATCATGAATTTATTAGTCCCTCTATGGTGGTGAAATTTTAAATAACTACGCGCATGCGCACAAATATATGTATATGTGAGTATGTATAAATGTTTTCTTTGCGATCTTACCCCTGTGACTTTGATCTTGCAATTTCAGCATAAAGCTCTGTAATTGGCTCGGACATGAGCAATGTTTTAGGACGTAGATTATTAACGCATAATAATCTACATTGCCAGCAGCTGAATCGTTTTCAATTGCCATCTGCAGGTCCTCATCAGATCCGTAATTAAATATAAGATTTCCTTAGAAGGTAAAAATAGAAGTTACTATACTGTTTTGTTTCATGTTGTTTTTGTATTAGTATACACAATGGTAACTAAGTCAAAATGGACGCGACTATGAATTGAGATAAATATCTTTAGAAACATGAAAAAAAACCCAGAAAATGATACCTTACCAAATTAGATGCAACAAAAAAGTGATAAATTGCTGGATCTGAACATTTTACATGGAGAGAATGCCTGTTGAATCGACTCTGGTATATTCTTGGTAGTCAAGATAAGATTTGACCTCCAAAGTTCCAAACTAATACGTAACAAATATTATGTCTCCTATGATATATAGTCCCGTAAACCGCTGACTAGCGATGAATATCGATAGTATGATGGTTTATTGAAAGAATATACCTCAAACGGAAATCATATTATCATAATGATTCCTCGGTGTGTACTATGGGTCCAATTCGAGAAATAGGGTAGCAGATCGGCAGTCATTAGAGCATTTGTTAAAATACCTTGCAGTCTCAGCTCAAATCTCACTGTGGATAAATGGGGACATGGAGAAAAGATTTCCAACATGAATGAGCAATGACCAGTCTTCACTAAAAAGAAAAAAGATTAAAATATCTTAACCAGGCTTACACATGCAGGTGTAAACGCTGAGCCAAGCTTGACTGACAGAAATCCCAATATATTTGAGAAAGTGAGAGACTGCTTTTATCAACGACTACTTTAGATGTCTAAATGAAGTGTTAAATCTAATGAGTACAACACAGTTTTATAATACATAAATATTTAAAACAAAACCTGAGTCATCCAGCCATGAAACTAAACAGTTAATAAATAGTAAAATATCATGTAAAACGAAAGGACAGCAATATTTTTCGAAATGCTTTCGTTTGCATTGAAACTTAAGCTATCTGTGTTTAAATTTATAATTAACGTCTGAATCACTGATTGCCCAATAATTAAAAATTCGGCTGACATATCTTAAAATAAGAGAAAAACGATTATAGCAATAAATTCTAAATGTCTGCGTTTGTATTGTTAGTAACAAGCAACTTCGTTTGCTCCTGGTGACGTACGAAGAGCAATCGTTTTATACAATAACCGCAGTTACGACAATATATTTGCAGGATATATTCATTTATCAAACTCTGCAAACACGTCTACAGTATAGACGCTGTTCAAGTGTCACAGTTACAATGTTTTCGCGATGCAATTACTCTCCCTAATGAAGATTTAACGAATTTTTCATTGACATATGAGCTTCGCCAGTAATTCATTATAACTGATGTAAACGTACGGTTTATTTTTATGGCATATACATGCATATAGACACACACTTAATAAGTGCGTATATGTATATATATATATATATATATATATATATAAAGAGAGAGAAAGAATTTGTATGTGCACAGAGAAAATGAATTTGAGGAGTGAATCGAAGAATGATATAGTAATTCCTTGGTAAAAAGTTGGGTAGAAGATAGAAATAAACAGAAATAGCATACTATTTTGATAACAGTAGCCTTCTCATTAACCAGTAAATCTACATAAAGGATGTATAAGCTATTTAAACAGTTTCCAGCTTTATTATAGTTACTACTAATTAAATTAGGAAGTATTTTTTTCTTAAAAAGGTTCCATTGTGTTTTTGGTTGAGCATGAAAATTTGCATTTCGTTTTGTTCTTTTGGATTTGGTTGTTCATAAAATAAGATTTGCGTTAAAACTATAATTAAGAAAATAACAACACCTGCTGGTTGTTTTGATATTTAATATGGTGCCTATATGAAGTTTCTGTATAAACGTTTTAAATTACTTAATGGAAACCTATTGAAGTAATCTCGCTTTCGGGGCGGTGGTAGCAGTGGTTAACCTCGTCGTTGCGTTCAACTTCGTCAACAACTCAATGGTGGTACAGCTGACGGTGAGAGTGGTGGTGATGATGGCGTTGGTTATAGTCGTAGTTATGATCTGGGTCGTCATAGTGGTGGTAATTGAAATGGTTGTGATTATAGTATTGGTGAATGTAAAGGAAGAACACATGTCGGTGGTAGAAATGTTTTTAGTCAGGATTAGTCGACACTGTGAGGATATCCCTAAATATTAAGACAGTTGATATAATGATAGAAAAATGATAACCAGTATTGAGGTCTATCCTGATAATTGTATTTGTTTCGGTTTGTCTAAGTATGCCCCACGAAATGATGGAAGCGATGAAAATGTTTATGTTATTGTGGTAGTAGTGATTGTAATAATCAAGATGATGTGGCAGGGTGACAAAAGCAGTTGTTAATGTTGTGGGTGCGATAGTGGTTATTATAACAGTCACAATTAAGTCGGTGAGCTGGCAGAATCCTTAGCACGCCGGACAAAATGCTTAACAGCATTTCATATGTCCTTATGTTCTGAGTTCAAATCCTGCCGAAGTCGGCGTTGCCTTTCATCCTTCGGAGTCGATAAAAAGAGTAGCAGTTGAGCACTGGGGGCGATGTAATCGACTAGCTCCCTTCCCCGAAATTGCTGGCTTTATATCAAAATTTGAAACCATTATAATGGTTATGAATGTTGCTGAGATAGTGATTTTATTGTGATTACGATGGGTTTTTTGAAAGCAAACATGATGCTAGATTTAATGAGGATATCATAATGGTTTCAATAACGATGGACTCGGTATTGGTTTTGCTTTTTAACGATATCTTGAAGTTGATTGTAGTCGTTATATTCATGATGACTTTTGGTTTGTGTTGATGTTTGTTGTGACTGTGGTTTTCTAAGTGTGTTATTCATTTTTGTTACTCTAGTCTTTGTTAGGGTAGTGATGGAAATAGTAGTAGCAGTAGTGGTAATGCTGCTGCTGCTGTTACAGGTCGGACAGATTATCGTTTTTAGCTCTAACAGGAATGGTTATTGTAGTAGTGCCTTCATGACGGTTACCGTGTAATAGTGGTGTTGTTGTTACTACTGCGATCATTGTTGATCGTTGTGTAATCTCAATACATTTATTTATTCCCTATTGAGAAGATCTATGATCAAGAACATTTTTGCCATGACTAACTGGCACAGCTTGTAACACATGTAGTTGTGTGTGTGTGTGTGTGTGTGTGTGTGTGTGTGTGTGTGTGTGTGTGTGTGTGTGTGTGTGTGTGTGTGTGTGTGTGTGTGTGTGTGTGCATGCGCAACTGGATCTGCCAGCATCTCTTCCCTTCAGTACAGGCACAAACATTCTCTATTTTTTCAAAGCTTATTGTTATTACCAGTATGTATGTGTGTGTATATATATATATATATATTGAGAAAAGAAAATTTTATATCTTCATTATTATGATCGCTTTCATTTATATTGTTCATATTGTTTTTTTTGTCGCGGGGTTGTTCAGAAGAAGAGAACATTGTTTCTTTTTTGTTTTGTTTTTTAGGGTGAGGTTCCTTCAAAATGAAGATAGATACGTGGAATATTTGCAGTTGATTTCCTCGTCAGTCAATGGCCAAAAATATCCTAATGGTTTCGCGCTATTTAGCATTGAGACCACTCAACATTGGAGGCGCCAGAGAATTAGGCTTCTGATATATGTATATTTTGCTTGTTTGCTTTTTATATTATATGCCCATCTTTCAAGATGTAGCAAGTCTATTTACGTAGGAAATAAAGTTTTATCCAGTACTCAATTGGAAATTTATTCATAAACGCCTATAGTAATGACCAAAAGAATTCAGTAATTTGATAGTTTTACTTTTTGCCTTCTTTTATTTTTCTTTTCAGGATTTCAAAAGGATGGCTCTTGTACGATGTTAGAGGTATTCGTATAAGGGAACAATGTTAAATGAAGCATCAAATGACTTTGTAATCGTTGATTTTATCTTATTTTAAAATTCCCATATATTTAGAAACTCGAGTAAAGGCATCTTTCTGAGTTCCTGAGCGCGACGATTTTATACAGGGATTTTCAGTCAACCCTGTTCAAACTTCTTGTTGCATTAATATTCGCCGGATAGATCTTTATATGTTAGATGTTTGTGAAAGGTGCATACAGTTGGGAACGCAGACACAAGAGTTGCTACAATTTACATTGAGGAGAAATTTGCGCAATTGTATTGGAAAATTTTCTTTTGTTTATATTAGCCATGGGAGTTGCAAATACCTTGATACAACTACAGCCCAGCCTAGTGTTATTTCTGTTAAAGGGCTTACGATGTCTATGATCGACGGATAAATGCATAAAGATCAGGAAAACCCTGACAACCTTAGAACAAATGTGTAAACGAAATGGAGGGTCATACCATATAATGTTCCGTTTCCTGTGGTTTTGTTCATAAGTAATTGATATTTACCACCATATTAGTATTTGCAGTTTCTCTTCTTCAGTTCTCCTGTAGCTATTTTACTAATAGTCATTTGTATCTTGCAATATTATTGTCGTTAAAATTGTGTTATTACAAACGCCAGATATTATTCTTTATAGTATATATTTACACATTACAAATTCATATATTCATATCCCACAGTGCTAAACTTTATATTTTTGTTTCATTCTCTAGGGAGTCGTTAAGTATTGATATCAATTTTATCGATTATACATTTTTTTCCTAAAATGTTTGATTCTGTGCTTATATTAGAAATTATGAAAACGGCCATCTGGCAGAATCTTTTGCTCGTCGGAAAAATATCATGCAATAATATTGTTCTGGTTCTTCACATCTTTTTTTGTTCAAATCCCACCGAGATAGGCATGGATTTTCGTCCCTCCGAGGTCGATGAAATTATATACATTTCAAGTGCAGGGTTCGATCTAATTTACTAATCCCTCCCCTTTCAAATCTGAGGCGAAGTGCCTAAGAAAGAAACAATTATTAGGGTGATATAAATAACGGTAGAAGCGAGAGAGCATAGGGAAATAATGCTTTGCAGCATTCCTTCTAATTTTTCCAACTTCTGAATTCAGTTTCTTCTAAGGTCAATCTTTCTTTTAGGGTCGTCCTGCATTTCTAACATGTAGAATTACGTCTAACTGTTGCTACAAAACTGGTTATCGGCTGCATCCGCCCTAAAGATCAACCTGCGCCTTCTGTTTTTCGAGAAGAAAGTAGTTTTATGTCTGGTTGCTATGGTGAAAGCGGTTGCATGGTGAACGACACCGAAATGATCTAGGAAGCTTTCCTCTTCGAGAAATCCCTCATCGGACTTCTTTCAATTCCATTGGGAAAGGAAGGTGAGGGTTGCGATGGATGTAAACTCGTTGAAAGTTATATGGATAGCCCGAGTGAATAATCAATTCTAAAGTGGTGCCTACAGGCTGAGGAGTACGAAAGCGAGAGGGGCACTTGCTATGGTACTCATGGAAAGTTAGGATACGCGGAGCTCCTTGATTGCCCGTGAGTAAAGTTTCAACGCTATTGGAGAATTTCTTTGTTAGATTTTTTGTTACTTATTATTATTGTTATTGTTTACAACATTCTTTGGAAATCTCTGCTGTCTTTCGTTTTCGTATTGTCTAAGTTGCTTATCGTGGCCCTATGACCAACAAAGAAGAAATCACTACCATTATCGTCGTCGTCATCATCATCATCACTATCATTATATTCATCGTCGTCGTCGTTGTCATCTTCATCACCATCATCATCGTCAGGGCTATGGGTAGCAGAATCGAAATAATACCAGACAAAAACCTAACAACATTTAAATGCTTCTTTTGCAATTTTTAACGAATTCTTTTCTTTTCTTTTTTTCCTTTAATGGATTTCTACATATCTTCCATAAAATATTGATTTTATTTGAAACAAAATGAAAACAAGAGAACAAGATGAATATTTGTAGGAGAAACCGAAATTGTGCCAGCATATTACAAATTTTTCGACTTTTTTTTAATAATAACCAAATTCACCCAACCCACGCGAGCTCCTAAACACACAAGAATAAAAGACTTTTTCACCAAAGCTTAACTGTCTGACAGCTTGCAATTGGATTTATGAATTATTATTTGACTCTTGGGTGGTTTTTGTTGCTATCCATAAAGTCATAAATATTATAGCAAAAGTAAAAGAGATATGCTGACAGACGAATGATGATTTGGTGGAAAGAACCGTACAGTAGTAGAAGTAGGATGCATTGACTGAAACTATAGAGTATCGACCAAAATGCATTGCTAAGTACGCTGAGGTCACTTTTGCTTTTCCCACTTCAAGGGTCGATCGTTAAATTAGTACCAATCCAGGTAAAGTATCGTAGTCGATATAATCAACTATATCCTGTACCGAAATTTGAATTCTGCCTACGTAAGACAATAGGGTTACAGAAGAGAGAAGGTGAAATACATGATTTTATTGCTATTTTGGGGCGCGTTAACGCGTTTATTGGTAATATATATATATATATATATATATATATATATATATATATATATATATATATATATATATATATATATATATGTTGTTGTACTTGGGGATGGTCATATTGCCAGTTTAGCCAATATATATATATATATATATATATATATATATATATGTATATATATATATATATATATATATATATATATATATATATATATATATATATATATATATATATATATATATATATATATATATATATATATATATATATATACATATATATATATATATATATATATATACATATATATATATATATATATATATATATATATATATATATATATATATATATATATATATATATATATATATATATATATATGGGTGAACGGATGCAAGCCCGTAGAAGTAAGTATTCTGTCAAGAAATACATTAAACTGCTTTAGGGCGGATTTAAACTCATGAGAGAAAGGTTCAATTCACATTGTAATCCATTTATAATTTTTCTCTTATATACATCTAATAACCTACATCTGCATTGTACTAACATAGACCGACCTCTATCAAGGACACTGTAATACCACTTCTATATAACAGACTTCACATGTTTAGTAATCTCACTGAAAAAATCGATGTGTCGAAGAATCAGTAATTATATTCCACCTTGGGATATAATCGATAAATTAAACTAAAACTAATGAAGCAATCATAAATGAAATTAGAAAATGAAACAATGACACTCAAACTTAAGCAGACTTAACTCATGATTTCTTCCACAGACAACGAGATATTTGCAGTAAAGTTGATGTATATAGTCCATTGAATCATCACCAGTATATTCTGATATATAATTGTTATACTTTTAAAGGATTAAATGTAAGTAGTAAATAACAATTTTAGAGATTACATCCATTTAGCAGTAGATGATAATTTTTCTGCTTAATGTCTTAGACAGTGTCTTGTTAGGAAAATCGCTATCTTTGATGTCAGCTGCTTCTGCACACAAAACCTCATAGATCAGTATGCATCCTAATATCAAACATTATTCCTCATGGCCACATACATATTTCTGTTGCTGCTGAGAGAAAATTTATAAAGCTACGAATTCTTTTATATTAGATAAATCTAATATATCAGTTCCAACACATTTTCTTTCTGTTTTGTTTTTTGTCAATGAACATAGTTCTTTTGTTCAGTATAAAGTTTCTACAGCAGTTATATATTGTTATCATATACTCTGAAGATTGGACAAGCAGTAATTGAAACACTATGTCTCCACGCGTCACAAAAAACGAATTTTCCCCTGGACGTTTTAACACTGAACTAAACATACGCTCATAAATCTGTTCTCTGCGTTTTCTTAAGCTTATAACAGTAACTGTTTCTATTATTATTATTATTACTAATGAAGTGAAGCGGCCTTTTTATTGAATCCACTATAAATATCCCTTTTAACCTATTTCTTTTCATTTGGATTCTCCTCGGTGGATCTCCAAATGAAAGATCTATTTGAACTCACTTCTCGTGTTTTTAAATTGTTTTAAAATCCTAATGACATAGCAAGCATCCTTTGTTGATTCTTATAGTATATAGCTTGCTATTAAACTGATCAGATATTGTAACAACAAGAGATATACTGTTAACACAGTTACAAGATATACTAATGTGTGAAGATGTCCTGAAATCGTAGTTTCACCTGTCAATTGAATATGTCTTTGCTAGATTCTCTCTCTGATGTGAGCATTCTTGTAACAGGTGCACCAGTGGATGTGGAGCTAGTACACAAATATAAATCATATATTAACTTTCTAAACTTATATTAACTCATCATGGTCACCTTTGACTCCGAAAGAAAAAAGAAAGGCTTAAATACTGAGTGTGAAAACTTGAAAGAATATTGACTACCGCAACCACCACCACGCAAAAAGAATAATTTAATATTCTAACCGAGAGAAGATTAGATAGAGTGAATGCGCTGGCAGCAAATGGACTAAAAGAAATATGCGTGATATATTCCATACAAGAAATTGTTTGTACTCACGTGATTACAAGTCTTTGATTGACAAGTTTACCGAAGAGACAGAAGAAAAAATATATTTACGATCCAATGTAGACTTGGAAGGCTTTAATGAAATGCTTCATTATTCAATCAGGACATCACAGTACAGAAACAAAATATTCCGACTATTCATGTGTATATGCGCTTGCGCGAGTATGTGCTGTTTATAAGTAACAGAGGAAAAAAATACTCAGAGGAAGAAGTAACAGAGGAAAAATGTAGAGTATATTTATATTTAATAAATACTGATGATTAATGTCGTTCTCTAATTGAAGTATTTGAGGTTTCTCGATCAGTCAGGCATACAGAGCTTTCTCCAATAGAAAAATATTCCAAGTTGGGAGCAAGGGACGCTGCCACGTCGTGCTATCTATTAAAGTCTCATACCGAACTAAGCTTTATGGATGAAATTGGATTGATGGAAAACGTGCAGAATCCAATCGGATTAACGTTGCCTATAATTTAAGGGTCCCACTTTGTCACGAACTGTGTCACGATAATTCTGCCTAATGATTACGTTAAGAATACACGTTTCTGTAAAATAATCAGGAGGAAGTTACACGCGCACTATCACAATGAAGAGGTGGTTCAAATAATCGAACACGCCGAAGCCCATGAAGAAATAATCTATTTACCGTGTGTGTGTGTGTGTGTGTGTGTGTGTGTGTGTGTGTGTGTGTCTGTGTGTGTGTGTGTGTGTGTGTGTGTGTGTAACTGAAGCTTTGAGTAATATCGTGTGTATACAGTGCGTGTGTCTCTGCGGGTATGTGCAGGGGTTGGACAAAATAATGGAAACGCCTAGCATCGTAGCATCATAATTTTGAAATATCTATAAAACCGTCAAAAGCTTGTTTATTTTTATTGTTTTGATTTATTATTCGTGTTGCTTAATACGTTTTGTTAAAATTGCTCTTTCTTTTCAGATATCATCAGAAAAAAAGTAATTAAAATTCATTAAGCTGACAAACCTATCGGACTTTCAAAGAGGTCAAATTGTTGGTGCTCGTATGGCAAGCGCTAGAGTAACGAAAACAGCCGAAATGTTTGGTGTATCATGAAGTACTGTCTCGAAAGTAATGACAGCCTTTGAGAAAGAGGGAAAAACCTCCTCGTCGAAACAAAACTCTGAGAGAAAACTAAAACTTTCAGGGACAGTCGGACTCTTACGCGAATTGTTAGAAAGGATCACAAAAGTACAGCTCCCAAAATTACTGCAGAGATTAATGATCACCTCGAGAACCCAGTTTCCATAAAAATTGTTCACCGGGAGCTCCACAAAGCCAGATTTCACGGAAGGGCTGCAATCAGAAAAATACTACTTTCAAAAACAAACGTTTCAAAGCGTTTAGAGTGGAGTAAAAACCTACAGAATTGGTCCCTACAGCAGTGGAAGAATGTTACTTTCTTGGACGATTCATCCTTTACCTTATTTCCGACCACCGGCCGACTATACGTGTGGAGACAGCCAAATGAAGCATTTGACCCAGACTGCCTTCTTCCGACTGTTAAACATGGAGGAGGATCTGTGACGATCTGGGGTGGGGGGCTATATCTTGGAAATCCACCGGCCCAATTGTTTCCCTTCAAGGTAGAATTAATAGTCAAGACTATTTAAGCATTTTATCTGATCAAATTTATCCTATGGTTGCAGAACTGTCTCCGGAGAGAAACGCAATCTTTCAGAGTAATAATGCACCAATTCACATAGTTAAAGTTGTTACTGAATGGCACGAGGAACATTATTGAACATTCATGGTGCATTTTAGAAAAACAAGTAAGGAGTCGATATCTTCCACCATCATCACTACAAGCACTGGAGACTGTTTTAGCTGAAAATTAACAAAAATTCCTTTGGAAACAATTCGAACTTTGTAAGAGTCCATACCTCACAGAATTCAAGCTGTAATTACTGCCAAAGGCGGTCTTACCCCATATAAAAATGAATTTGTTAAAAATTTTAAGGTGTTTCCATTATTTTGTCCAAACCCTGTATGTGTATATGTCTAACTGGAGCTTTGAATAATATCATATGCGTGCTATGTGTGTTTGCGTGTATTTGTGTGTTCTATATGTATGGCACTGCATCCAGCATGATTATTGCTCTTGCTTCTGTTGTGGTTATTGTTGTTATTATTCTTGTTCGTTTAAAGTAATCTCGAGTGAATCGGCTGCTGTCTGATATAGAGACACTTCCTTCTCCCTCAATAGGTCACTGCTAAACAAATAGTTACGAACAGAATAGAACTGTGCTAATAGCCTAGCTGATGTGGTGAGACATCATAATTAGTGGTATGTGTACAACGTACTGTATAATTAACAAACTCACCTAATTACTATAATTTTTTCATATCTCCTAACCGATTCATGACAACATAGACCACCTCTAATGATCTTCCTCTTGCGACTATTTTAATTAATGATATTGTTTGCTATCAGCCAATACATGTATCACCACCAATATGTATCACTCATAGTGAGTGTAAACAAAGTACTTTAGAGAGAGCTAGATTGTGACTTAATCTTTAAATTGCTGAACTATCAAGCGAAGTGCTGACGGTTTATATATGGTCATCAATGTGACAATAGTCAAAAAACTTATCAATAAATCCACCAGCGTATTAAATTGTGCTGATAGCAGCAGAAGTGATTTTAAGTCAACGAGTGTTTTATTACTTTGCAATATTGAGTTTAATGAATTCAATTCCATATTGGAGATGAACATGAACTATCTATTGGTGCCTAGCTTTTTATTGGTTTTCAGGTGCATCATACAATAATAGTAAGAAGACAAATGATAAAGTGGTAAATTATTTATTGTATGTTACATAAGTCAATGTCCTTGAAAATATCACTATTTGTGTGTGTGTGTGTGTGTGTGTGTGTGTGTGTGTGTGTGTGTGTGTGTGTGTGTGTGTGTGTGTGTGTGTGTGTGTGTGTGTGTGTGTGGTTATATCTCTTAAGTATGAAATCTATAAAATATTCAGTTATTTCAAAATTTCTGCAATATTGTTCGCATGAAATTGAAAATATATTCTTTTAGAAAGAACAGGAAGCGTGTGAGGATGGATATGTTAAACTTTTACATATAAAAAAGAGATGACAAGCGGTTTGGCGACTAAATTGATCTTTCGGTGTGGATGGTACTATGTTTCCTCGACCCTGAAAGAATGGATGACAAAGTTGATCTTGGTGGGATTCGAAACCAGAATGTAAAGAGCCGCAAGTAACTATTGTGAGACATTTATCCGACGGTTTAACGATTCTGCCAGTACATCATCCAGAAAAATATCAATAAGAAAATTTACTTCGACAACACACACGACCTACTGCAGTTTCCATATACCAAATGTCGTTTCCTAAGATACTGATTAGTCGGTCAAACTAAAGCTGTAAGAAAACACATTTGCCAAAGTGGCTGCGCAATGAGAGCTAACCTGGAACAACGTTGTCGTAATGCGATCTTTTTAACCACACCGTTAAGCAGAGATCCCTGGATTATTTCATAGTTATATTCACTGTGTTGTGAAGGTGGAAAGATGGAATTATTACAACAATGATTTAAAAGATAAGTTGAAATGGAAACGTTGTTCATGTCCAAAATGGCTAATGAAAATGTCTTTTCTTCTCTCTCTCTCTCTCTCTCTCTCTCTCTCTCTCTCTCCCTCTCTCTCTCTCTCTCTCTTTCTCTCTCTCTCTCCCTCTCTCTCTCTCTCTCTCTCTCTCTCTCTCTCTTCAGAATATACTTGTGGATATGCATAATAGGTTTGTTACGTAATAGGAGGATCAAATATAATTATGTGGTGCCCAAGCCTTTCTCAGTGGAATTAGCATCGTACATAACATGAAATTACATTACCTAGCGTCGAAACAAAATTGCTAACTCGGCTCTCGCAGTGTTACTCATTACGATACGCTCTTCGTAATATCCTACCCTAACAGAGATACGTTTTTTAAAATATCAGGTTAATCTTTCCGTAGTTAAACCGGTTGAAGTGAATAATTAGTAAGTCAAATTAGCAAACACTTATACATTTGTAACAGGTTGTTTGTAAAACAAATTACGGAAGACGTAATAACACTTGACCTATTTTCATAAAATGCAAAATACGGGAGACAATCGTCCATAAATATCTTCATTCCTTCTTACTATTTTAACAGGATAATTATCACTAAAAATATATACTGTTAAATGAAATTATTTCATTCTATTACAATAACAATAGATATGGCTGAATTTCCACGCGATCCGGCATCGTCCCTCACTGGAAATACTTTTTAAATATTTCAGACAATTATTTCAAATGAAATTTTGGTGAATGAGGCGGCGAGCTGGCAGAAACGCCGGGTGAAATGATTAGCGCTATTTCGTCTGTTTTTACGATCTGAGTTCAAATTCCGCCGAGGTCGACTTTGCCTTTCATCCTTTCGGGGTGGATAAATTAAGTACCAGTTGCGTACTGGGGTCGTACTAATCGACTAGCCACCTCCCCAAAAATTTCGGGCCTTGTGCTTAGAGTAGAAAAGAAATTTTGGTGAATTAAAGTTTTGGATAATTTTTGTTTCAATTTAATTTACCAATAGTTGGAATATTGGTTATGGAACATGAGTTACGACTTGAATATTCCAGTGCTACACATATCTCCATGGATTGGATTGGACATTACGAGTTATAAAACCATCAACATTATTCTTAATGAAAATGGTAAGAGTATAGAAATCTTTATTTTTTTCGTCAACTAAATTCTGTCAAAAAAAGATTATCTTGCTATAGAGAAAGAATCTTGTGCGCTAGTAGAGGCTATGAAAAAAGTGGTTCCACTTTCTCTTTGGCAGAGAATTTATCTTACTAAATCAACAAAATCTGTAACTTGCATCTTCGAAATAAAACTCGAAAGTTCGATTAAAAGTAAAAGTATCACACTAGCGATTAGAACTTTTCCTACTGATCCAGGAGATACCTTAGTAATAAGGGGTTACTAACAAAGTCTTACTTAACACTGAATCCCACGGTGTCTATCGTGGATGCATTATCGCATGGCGTAAGCTGTAACTTTTTTTTCTACAAAGTAACCCCTGAGAATTCCACATTTTATTCGGGTCGCGAACAACATGCGCCGACCTCATAACAACCGGCTGGCAGACAGTTTTGAGACAATATGAATCTGAAGGCCGCATTTGTCAAATTTTTTAATCAATGTATTCATATTGATTTTAAGGATGCGCTACCTTCCTTAAATAAAGATCCGTTGATTATCTATCCCTATTCCTGTTTTCAGTTTACCCTCCTTTATGCAACATCTCATCATCAGCTGTCTTTTCTTGCTTGACCATGTTATTTTATATTTTTGGTTTAGCAGAATATATACACTCTCCCAAACTGAAGTTTTTATTTGAATGATAGGAATGCCCCCCAAATAGCCACTTACCACTCTACCAGCGATGGGCCGCATGAGCATTAAGCTGGTATCGTCTCGAAAACTGTTTAACTCTGGAGTCTAAAATCTATCAAGCCCTGCATTTGATTCTCTTCACTCTAACGACTTACTTTCAGCAAAATCCTTTTTGTGAGCATTAGCTCAACACTTTGTGAATAACTTTTAGCCTACTTTATAGGAATGAGCGTGCCAAACTAGTTTTCCACGCCAGCAAATGTTATGTTGTGGATGCATATTCGTAATAAAGGCAACATTTGCATTCAAGAATTTGAACTTTTGGAATCAAATTCTCGCTATGCTCACATTCATTATCCCATTAGTGAATAATTTACTTTATCAGCCAGAGATTTAGCCCCGTTAGGGTATGCCCCAGATGTGATAGTGCTTCAACTGAACTTGTCGAGATCCATGAAATAATCTTTGACCTGTCTACCCTGGCGCCAATTACCGACACTGCAATCCAATAAAACTAATGAAACTTCAGCGAACTGTGTTACGCGTCGTTCTACTCTCGAAAGAAAGACATAATTATTCTTAAACTTTTTTGAAGTATTGTTCTACTGATTTATCCACTTGGTCGTCTGTATTGGTGTCTTGTGTTTAAGAGAGAAGGACAATGTGTTATTTTAATGTAATTATAACAATAGAAACGTTTGAACATTCTCGAGATTTTTCACTTGCTGCAGCTATAAAAACTTTGTAAACGACTACCTCTAACATGCCTCTCAACAGAATTCATAACTTTTAATGAACTAAAGCCTGCTCTTAAATTGGCTTGTCTCTTGGGTTATTCTGATTTCATTTATGTAGTTTGCTTTTAGTTTCTTGCTTCAAATGTTTTCTAAATACTTTCCTGGAATACTGTTTTCTAAATATTGAACATTTACTTTAACAACAAGCAGTACACCAATTTACTTTTTAAAATGTTAACATTGTTTATCTGTATTAGTTATAACTACATTCTCGAAGAGAGCTACAAATGGCCATTTCGTTAAGATTACAACATCATTGCTGAAAGAACAAGTTATCAACACACTAAAAATATTAGCACACAAACACGATGTTCCTTCTGTCTTTCTTTTCTACTATTACGGCATGTCTATAGTCACTGGAATAATGAAAGGCACGACCATATTAGATAGAATTTCAACGTATTATTTTAAAGAACAAAATAAATAGCTAAAAGAAATGTCAATACGAGAACATTTCTTTACGCATGTTCTGGTTTAAATGCCACCCTACCGTATTACAGACAAAAGGCACTAGTTGTTTTAAAAATATTGGATGGTCACAGTTGGAAAGCCAGTCAAAGCTAACAAGGAGTCTAAGCAAGAAATAAAAGGATTCATAAATAAACATATAGACTCGTATCAAAATATGTTTTGTTTTAGTATCGGTGTGAAATTGGATACCCACGAGAAATGTTTCGGAAAGTTGTATTTAGGATCTATTCGAATTCATTTACCTCTTCTGTCTCATGAGATATTTTAAAAAATTATACAATAACGTTGATAAAAAATAAATGAATTATGTTGAACCTGAGTAAAAAGGCAGCAACAAAACATGACACAGTTAACTATAGCTACAAAATACAAATAAATCGGTATGAATTCATGTAGTAAAGTATTTACGAAAATATTGCTTTCAGATTTGGCACAAGGCCTGGATTTTCAAGGGATTATTTTAATAAGTGGATTACATCAATTCTAGTGTTCAACTGGTATTTATTTCATCGACCCTGAAAGCATGAAATGCAAAGACGATCTCAGCGGAATTTGAATTCAGAACGTGAAGACGAACGAAATGCCGCTAAGCTTTTTGCCCAGCCTCACTGCCTTAGTATTTACGAAACTATTATTAACGTTAAAAGTATGATAATTTAACCATACCGTATACCCCTCATACCTTAATTACCAGTGTATTACTCTCTTCAAAACAATTAAAAAGTTTATATTTCTTTCAGCTACACCTTGGCAGATAAAATGGTAACTCAAAAAATGAAAAGACATACACTACATTGCTCCCATATATGCGGAACACAGTGGTTTAGAAATTGCCAAAATACTGAATGTTGCAAAATCTTTTGTACACAAAATTTGGATCCTCTGGCAGAAATGTTTTTGTTGTATCAAAGACACAAGAATTAAACATTCCAAACGTTCGGACATGAGAAGAATAGTCAAATAACTTCAGGTGTTGGAATGAACTATCCGAACTGTGGTGCACAGAAACGTTCGATACAAATCGAATGTACTGAGGAAAGGTCAATTCATGCCCGCAAAGACACAGGAAAACCGTTTGTTCAGTGTCGAGCGGTTTCTTAACAAGATTAAAAACTCCCACGAATATAGCATGCTTTGGTTCATGTGTTATGAGAAAAATTTCGACCAAGTCCAAAACTATAACATGAGAAATAACAGATGGTTATGAGCAGATCCTCAGAGTGACACGCACTAAGTTTCCAGGAACTGTAATGGTTTTAAGAGTGTTGAGTAACGAAGGTCATATCATGCCACCTTACATCTTTCCATGGCGTCTTAGAATTGATATTGTTGGATACCTTGGGGAACTGGAAACAGTTGTTAAGTCTTAAATTGTTGAAGTATGCGTCGGAGGTTCATAGTACTTCAACAATACTCGGTACCTTCTCACAAAGCTCACTTAACTCAAGAATTGATGCCTGGCAATCTTTACGTTCATTTAACGCCAAACGTATGGCCTCCAAGCTCGCTAAATTTAAACCCTATGTTCTACTATGTTTGAAGGATTGTTGTTGAAATACCATCTATTCAGTGAAAGCTGCTGTTGTCCAGGCAATGTCTGAAATGAGTAAGAACCATTTAGTGCAGGCATGTTGACGATTCTGTCTAGCATTAAAACAGTTACAAAGCTAAAGGTGGATTCATATAATTATCCTATAAGAAAGCTTTATCGAGAACAAATTTTAATTAAAATACATTTAGTTTTTGCTAGAGGAGAGGTCTTCAAATATGTCCTGAAATACCTCTCGAACCCTATACTATCCGTCACATGTTAAAGCGCAAAGAGTGTTTGTAAAATATGTCTGAAAATGAACAGAGCATTTCAAGTATGAAATTCAGAATGTTTACCGTGGTGAATAAAAGTTCCCTGGATAAGTTCACTGTCCTTCAGAGAAAATATAATTAAAATTACCATTAGGAATGTAGCAACATGCAATAATAGTGTGTGTGTGTGTGTGTGTGTGTGTGTGTGTGTGTGTGTGTGTGTGTGTGTGTGTGTGTGTGTGTGTGTGTGTGTGTGTGTGTGTGTGTGTGTGTGTGATCTTATTTTTCTTTCTGCAAGAATCAGACGATCAGTGCTACTACCGCGAAGCGTCTTGTTTTAATCCCTACCCGAAAACTTTTTTTTTTATTCTGTTGAGCACGTTCAGACCCTGGACGAACACTCCAAAGATACACAGTCAGATTAGCTGATAATAACCACAAGGTAAGCCATGTGACATGCTTCTTCTGAAAAGTGACAAGGTTACGTGACAAAGGAAATTCCTATTGACGCCAACATAAAGGCTTGTGATATTTTGGCTACTGTGAATCATGTATATGTATCTTAGTAAGATACTAGTGACGCAGCAGCATTTATGTGTGTACGCTTGCATGTGTCGAGGTAAAGTGATTGAGAGAGAGAGAGAGAGAGAGAGAGAGAGACTAAGTGTGCATGGGAAGTAGAAAAAGTGAGAAATGTAGAATAAGATTTAGTAAACGGAGCAGACAGGGTAAGGAATATGCTATGTTGAATCTTTTTCCAGTAGAGAATTCAAGTTATACAACAACTTGTACATAATGAGTACGCCCGAGTGTATGTCAGTCATCCTGGTATAGTTTTAACCAAAGGTATAGAAAAAGAACGACTAGTATGAGGAGGAAGTAGTGATGTTAAACCGAACAGACGAAATTTCGCATGCAATGTTGTTTTAACTGCGGATGCAGATTTAGGAGTAGAGGAAAAGAAGTGAAATGGTGAGATAGAACTAATCTGGTGACATGTTGCTTCAGATGTCTGATCGATCTCCAAATAGGCCTGCTTCAGTATGTTTTTGTTGATACAATCTTTTCTCATATACATCAGTATTGAAGTAATTAGTTGTTCGAAGCACTTTAAATAGAATAGAATATGACAGCTGACGTGAGCCTTTATTTACATTGTTTTAGATAATGATGTGTGTCAATCATTGAATGACAGTCAACAAATGAGAAGTGGTTTTTCTATGAAGGAGAACTTATAAGTGTTAAACAAGGTATGCCAGTTCTAATTCAATGTACATACTGTCAAGTGGATGCCAAGATAGAAGTTAACTGCTAGCAAGAGAAAGTGAAGTGCAATCAGAATAACATCTGGTGCATATTCGTTATGTAAACCAATGAAACAAAGAAAGACTCCCTAGTGTCGAGGAAATGGCTTTCAAGTGAAAAAGAGAGAAATGATCTTCACGTGCCTTTATCGAAAAATTAGCTCCACCAACTACAAATGTCTCATTGATCACAACACATATGAGAAGAGTGAACCAAAATAACGGCAAAAGAAATGGTGTCGCTACAAAGTAAAAGTAAAGTAGCGAAAGATTACATATTGAAATGTAGATAAAAATTATACCAGACAGATTCTTAGAGGTTAACGGCTTCATAATAAATATTAAAGAATATACGTATATAAATATTTCTTTGATGTATTTCGATGAAATAGATAAATATAGACAAGAAAACAAAGGTTGCTCATGATATTTCTTCTGACGGAGTTGAGCAGACGATTCATTGTCACTCTCGCCATTGTAAATGTACTGACCCAATGATTAGCCTTTGGAAACCTGGAATCAATGACGCTATTGCTCACATTGGGATATATAAAAATAATAGAATGTGGGTTATGAATAAATTAGTATACAGAATCTTATCCATATTCATTTATCTCGCTGTGAAATTATTGCCTAAGAATGCTTTTATATTTTTGTTTTTATTTTAATTTGTATATTTAATTATTTATTTGCAGCGTGTATATATACTCATGGATTAAACTCGTAGTATATTAGTATCAAGAACTCATAGTCTATATTTTCTATCGACTTGCTGTGCTATTTCATCTCTTATATTTTCTTTTTCTCAACGTCAGAACTAGAGGGACTAAACTAAATATATCACTTCAAGGCATTTCATTCAGCAAACCATCGTTTCTATAACAGCTTTGCCTTCGTCTGGACAAATTATATTGATCGAACACTTCATTATTTCTTTGAAAATTCCCACTTCGTAGATAAGGTTTAGCAAATATATTAAAGTATTGAAAGTAGTCTATTGTTGAGTCATGTGAGCAAACAACCGCCACCAGACGAAATATCTTCCGGCCTAAATTGATTACGCGACAAAGATCATATTTATTGTCTTTTTATATTGTTTTGCTATATTTCGTCTCTATCTATTCATGTACTTAAGAGTAGTGGTTGCAGATGATAAAGCAATATCAGTGTGGTTAGAGGGGAATTTGTGTTTTTAGCAGTATTTTAGCGACGTGGTAACGGTGCTATTTGTGGTGACGGTCGTAAAGGTGTGGGAAGTGCTTAGTACCAGGCACATAAGCAGTTCGATTCATTTGACTATAACTACTCTATAAACATTCGTCGACTTGAAAAACGAGTTAGTAGTAGTAGTAGTAGTAGTAGTAGTAGTAGTAACGGCAATATTGGTAGTTATCTCAAAACTGCGACTAAAATTTGTCTGGTATATATTTCGGCATCCTATTTTAACGGTATCTTATGGCTATAGAATGCTCTCAGCAATGATGATGTTGTTGCTGTTGTAGTGTGGGTAGGTGGCAGTGTGGGTAGGTGGCAGTGGTGGTGCCGGCAGCTTTGGTATTTGATGAGGACTGTTTTGTTTTGTTTTTTTCATTTTCAATTATTGTAGTGTCTCAAATGTTACAAATGTAACTATATTCTTTTATAATTTATGACAACTGCGAGTATTGAGCAGCTCGAAATACATTTCCAGAAAGTGGAATTCTATAAAGAAAGACAATTCATCGACAGTGCAAGCATCAAAATTTTTTAAACCTTAATGAAGATATAAGGGTTAAGTGTCTGAATATTAAAATACTTTTGATTCAGAGTAAAAATGCTGTTAAATTCTAAGCACTTTATTATAATACAAGGAATATTTTAAAGGAGTTTTCGTGTAACGATTTCAGACTACTCACTCTTCCTCACTTTAACAACCGGTAACTTGATATCGTGTCCAGATTACCAGGAGGTAGGATTACCCCTGAGTAGTAGCCGGGGAGCTAATTCGATCTTACTGCATACGATTCCAGCATTTCGTCCATGTTAAGTAGTAGTAGTAGTAGTAGTAGTAGTAGTAGTAGTAGTAGTAGTAGTAGTAGTAGTAGTAGTAGTAGTAGTAGTAGAAGTAGTAGTTTCAAGTTTTCACATGTGTTTAGTTCATTAAATCGTAGCAGGCTTGTTTACTAGTTATTTTCTAATGCGCCACTATGAATGACCAAATTTGAACTTTCGTGATCTTGAAGGACAAAACTGAATATCGCAACACAGATCGCCATGACTCATGAGCTATTTCAAACCAGATTATAATTTAGTTTTCATATAACTTATAGCTGTAGGTTACCTTAAAACTAAACGAGGAACTAAAAGTAAAATGTGGATATAAACGACATGACTCACAGCTCTCTGCTAATCAGCAAATACAGTTGGTAGAAGCACCATTTTGGCGTTGCATAGAAGATCAGTGGCGGGAAAAAGCAATGACGTCCTGAATGAGACTCTGGGAATCAACGAAATCAGTACGCTGGCAGTTTCAGTTGTCTTTCGGTAGGACTTGTGGATACTTTTCAGAGTGAGTGTAGAAGACACAACTAGGAAGTATTAGAAGCAGAATATTTCAGGATGGTGTATGGACCAAAAAAAAGTATCTATAGTGTAGAAGCAGAGCAAATCGATGTAGAAAACTCATTAAATCCATTAAAACATAAGCTGACAAAGTAATCACTCCGAGGGTCATTGGGAAAGAAGCTTTCAAACTACTTAATCGGAAGGCAACCTGGTAAAATGAACTTCAGGAGTTCTAGTTGAAGAACATTAAAAGAGCCAGCTAAGTACTAAACCGTTGAATGTCTTCGAAGTGAAATATCCCAAATTGGATGGCTAAATCAAGACAGCCTTCGTTATGAATGACAAGCAAGGATGCTGAGACTTCAAGCTAAAGAGCAATAACTTCTTTTACTCTACTATGGAAATTGTTAACAAGTATATTTGAAGATAAATTCTATTCCTAATGAAGAGGAAGGGTGCCGGAGAAATTCAAATGGAACAAAAAGGCCAACTATTAATCGATAAGAAAATGATAAGAAATTACAAGAGAAGACGAACTACTTTCGGAAGGAAGTGGATCGATTACAAAAATAATTTTAAAAACATATGATATGGTTCCCTCATTCTATAATTTTGAAAATTTTCAGTGCCTTCAGAATCCAAAACAACGTCAGTGAATATGAATAGTATGAGAAACTGGGAAACAGAACTAACATCAGGAGAACACTTACTTGGTAAAGTCAAAATAAAAAAACCTGGTGATAGTTCACGTCATGGAGGACTAAAGATATATGGGAAGACTGGGGGACAATCGGATGCGTTTGTAAGTGCAGTGAGAGTGTTTAGCAATAGGACCAGAATGGAGTTTGATATTCCGAGCGTGAGACTTCGAGATGAAGTAAGAGAAATACCGTGAAAATGACGGAATGATGATAATATACGGAGACTGATATAGATGATGGCTACAAATATCTGGGAGTGTAGAAAGCTGATGATAAAATAACAAAATCAGAAAATATTCCCAGACAGTAGAGGAGGATATTAAAATCCAAAATCAATGGCACAATACCGTCACTGCCATAAATCTAAAAGTAGCAACCATCATGAACTGTAGCGCCAAGATAATGAATAAAGGAAGATCTTAAGAAGGTGGATAGAAAATAAAAGGAAATTGGTGATGACCTACAGAGTTTGCCGTGCACAGGCAAATGTGAATAAACTGTATTTCAACAAAAAGTATTGGAGAAGAGGATTGGTTGGTGGAAAAAATTGTGTGAGAGTAAAAGTAGAGAGCTTAAGGAAGCATGTTGCTTTTAATAGAAGAGCGGTGTTCGCTGAAGGTAAGGAAATACGTATTCTCTGAACTAGAAAGCACTGATATGAACAGAAAACACATTAACTACATTTTTCAAAATACTGAAGTGTATCGAGATCAAAAGTCATTTTAGTGGACAAACACAGAAAAGATGAAGAAAGAGACAGAGGAGTGTGTAGTCCTAGTTGCGCAAGATCAAGCTTTCAGTACAAGATAAATCAGGAAAGATAGAGATAAGGAAAAGATCTCGATTAAATGTAAAATGTGTGGTGAAAGAGTAGAGACGGTTGAGCATGTTGTCTTTGAATGTAAAATTCCTATTTCAGAGGTTGTTTTTGTTTCTATTTTTTGCTTTGTTTTTGTAAAAACTGGATACATGACAAATTTGTTACAATCGCATATTGTCGAATCTTTAAAATCATTCTTATTTAAATATACTACGAACATAATATAAACCAAAAAAAAAAATGACTATAAAACGTACTATGAGATATAAAATTTGAAAGAATTGATAAGCAGACCATTCAGAGTGAGATATGGTTGTACTCAATAAAGATGTAAAAGTGTGTTACTAAATCAATGTTGCTTATCCGTCTGATATAACAGTTGTAGTCAAAGAATGTGAGAAAACAAGAAGTACCAATCTCAGAAACTTTGGAATTATTGTAAAGCTGCAATTATCTCAGTTATGATATGAGTGTTAGTAACACTAGTAGGAAGATTAAATGGTTATTTCTTGGATATCGAGGTGAATTTCTACGGAAAACCTGTTTGCTTGGCATTGCAAGAACAAGAGATGTGCCAGTTACCTAAAATTACGGCTTGATATCAGGTTACGGATGGATATCAGACAATCCTATACCGACAGAACAACAACAAAGTGTCGAGTGAATGAAAGGAATATTAATTCTTTCTACCATAGGAACAAGGCCTGAAATTATGGGGAATGGGGCTTGTCGATAACAGCGACCCCAGTGCTCAACTGATACATATTTTATCGACCCCGAAAGGATGAAAAGCAAACTTGACCTCGACGTAATTTGAACTCACTAAATAAAGCTAAAAGAAATACCGCTAAACATTTTTTTTTTCGGCGCGGTAACGATTCTGCCAACCTGCCGCCTTAAAAGCAATATTAATTCTAACTCGCTGCTTTAATAATAAATAATCCTTTCTGCTATAGGCACAAGACCTGAAATTTTTAGGAGGGGGATATTTGATTACATCGAGCCTGTACTCAAGTGGTACTTATTTTATCCACCCCAAAAAAGATGAAAGGCAACGTCGGCCTCAGTGGAATTTGAACTCAGAACGGCTGCTAGACATTTTACCCAACGTGCTAACGATTCTGCCAGCTCGTTGCCTTAATATTAATAATGATGATTTCAAATTTTAGCACAAAGCCAGCAATTTCAGTAGTGGAAGTAAGTCGATTACATTGACCTCAGTAGTCAACTGGTTCTATTCTATTGACCCCGGTAGAATCAAAAGCAAAGTTGATCTCGGCAGAGTTTGAATTTAAAACATAAAGACGGACGCTATGTCACTAAGCATTTTGTCCGGCATGTTGACGATTTTGTTGGCTCGTCGCCTTAGTAATTATGATAACAATAATACTAATAATAGTATTCGTTTTCTAACATCGGTACAAAGAATGTAAGAAATTTTGTTATTGGTTAACTGTCGTTTATATGGAGACCAGACCTTAACTTATATTTCATTTTATCTATAATATTGGTGTATGTGTGTGTGAGTTTGCGTGTGTTTGAATATACTTAGCTCTATATCTATGCATTATTGCCGTGCTTTCACGTGATGCATTCATTGGATTGACACAACTTTAATCTATCTTTGGGCGCAATTATCATTCATACAGTCTGAAGCCCTAATACACTAACCAAATTCTGTGCCTTATCTAGCGACCATCAACCAATTAAACTATATTTTAAAGGATGATAATTTGAGCCAAAATGTTTTTATAAGAAAAGAGCGAATGAGACAGTTGCAACATCTTTCCACTTTGCTGTCACACACAACTATTGAAAATCATGGAATTGTGAAATAGGTTAAATTGACGTAAACAAAGTTTCTTAAATACTTCACGTGTATTTTAAACTTTATTATTTATTAGTCAGCTCGTGTAAAAAAGAATTATTTTCCTTATATGTTTGAGAGCACACACACACAACACACACACACACACACACACACACACACACACACACACACACACACACACACACACATGTATGAGATACAGGGAGAGAGAGAGAAAGAGAGATGGAGCGAGATATTGGTACATGCTTTTATTTACCCTATCGATCCTTTTGTCGATTCAGCTCAAACTAGGCACGTTTAAAGCTTCAAACAATTATTCAAATCAGGTAGTGTAGATCAGTTTCTGCCGGTGGCTATATTGAAGTTACCTGGAGCTACTTGGTACGGCTGCTGTTATTACTACAACACAAGCTATTACTACTAATACTACTGCTCTTACCTGTCATAAACAAACTTCTACTTGTCGACGGTCGAGAACAATGATAGCTGTTGTATTCACTACCTTCTCTTCACACTGTCACCGTTCAAGCAAGTTGTGTAGTTGTCTGCTATTCTGACCTAGCTGCTCGCTTTGCCTGTTTCCGGGGTTTTTACATGTATTTAATCTTTTTTAAGCGATTATAACTTTCTTCTTCTTTCTTCTTTCTTCTTTTTTTTTTCTTCCTATATCCTCGGTGTATTAGATAGTTAGATTTTCTAAACTAGTTTTCAAAGCCGAAGATTCGCATTTGG
>NC_142929.1:167942417-167974917 GCF_046866305.1 Octopus bimaculoides
AATATATATATATATATAAATATATATATATATATATATATTTATATATATATATATATATATATATATATAAGATGGTCAATCTTATATACACAAGTACTATAATCTTTTTAGGATCTCGAAAAAAATTTTTTCATGAACCTTCTGATTCTTTTAATGTGCTAGTTTCCTGGTATTAAATTGATATTAATTAATATCGAATTTTTACCATATTATGTTATATATATATATATATATATATATATATATATATATATATATATATATATATCTGAGTGTGTGGGTTAAATATGTGTATTATATATATACATTATATGTAATAATGTGTGTATGTATGTATCTAACTAGTCGTGTGTGTGTGTGTGTGTGTGTGAGAGAGAGAGAGAGAGAGAGAGAGAGAGAGAGAGAGAGTGACTGTGTATATGATATACATGCATAACAATACGTTCATACATATAATTAAACAGATAGGCGAATATATGTTATATATATGTACATATATAGACATTTTCTTTCGTTCTTTTGTGTCAGTCATGCTGGAGCACCCGCTTTAGTCGAGCAAATAGACCCCAGGAATTATTCTTTGTAAGCCTAGAACATATTCTATACGCCGATTTTGTCGAACTGCTAAGTTACGGGAATGTAAACACATGGTTTCCTGTTCTCTTCTTCTGAAAGTTCTAAGGATCCATCTGACTAGCCACCTGCAGTTTATTGCCAACTCATTAATATCCGCCGGGAAAGATGCATCATTTCTCATCGCGTTCACCGATTTTGATTGTGTGTGTGTGTGTGTGTGTGTGTGTGTGTGTGTGTGTGTGTGTGTGTGTGTGTGTGTGTGTGTGTGTGTGTGTGTGTGTAGATAAACAGACAGAAAGACAGACAGACAGACAGACAGATAGATAGATAGATAGATAGATAGATAGATAGATAGATAGATAGACAGACAGACAGACAGACAGACAGACAGACAGACAGACAGACAGACAGACAGATAGACAGACAGACAGATAGACAGATAGATAGATAGATAGATAGATAGATAGATAGATAGATAGATACACAAGT
Organism: Octopus bimaculoides; assembly: GCF_046866305.1. Classification (NCBI taxonomy): domain Eukaryota; kingdom Metazoa; phylum Mollusca; class Cephalopoda; order Octopoda; family Octopodidae; genus Octopus; species Octopus bimaculoides. The sequence continues at coordinate 167,943,486 of NC_142929.1, forward strand.
GATCACTGTTTACTGCACGTCTTATTTCTTCCTAGGTTAACTTAATTGCATGGTGGAAATAAGTGTCTTGCTCAAGGACACAACGGACCATGCACTTTAAGCAACTAAATGTATGCCAACCATGTTTCTGAAGCCTCATACACAGCGAGAAATGAAGGAATCAAATAGTTAATCATTAATTGAAATTCATAAATATACATATTCCAAATATTTATTTATACAAACAACATTAATTAAACTGGATTTAATTATTTAAACAAATCACCATATTTAATAGAATCTAAATGTGAATGAAATCATTTAACGAACTATAACCGGTACTGTAGTGTTATTTACATGAATCTGACAGATTTTGGACTGTAAGGATTACTTTGTGTGTTGTATATGAACGTTTCTTTATGGATTCTTCAGCTAGATTTATTTAAGCTTTTTTTTTTTTTTGCTAAATCCTTGACTTCGGGGACTGGGACCTATCAAAAAACATTTCACATATTCCATCATTCTCACTAACAACTTCTTTCTACTTTCAGGTAAGGAATCCTTTAAAATTATTGTCAACATTTTCAAAACATAAATTGTCAAGCGTCAAGACAGGCCGTAAGTTATATAAGCTTTTATGCGTGAGTGTTTCTGTGTGTGTGTGTGTGTGTGTGTTTGTGTGTGTGTGTGTGTGTGTGTGTGTGTGTGTGTGTGTGTGTGTGTGAACGCGCGTGAGTGTGTGCCTTTTACATTATCTCAGACAACAGCAACAACCAAAACACAACTTTTAAAGTGTATTCTTTAATAAGTGATTCACTGGGCTTACCGATATATGCTACAATTGTACGATTCAAGAGCAGTAACCGATATAATGAGGTATTGATAGGTCTTGTCATTGAATAAAGAATTTATACTTTGGTGGTACATGTGCTGTAAAGAAACTCAACTCTTAAACCGCAGGTGAACTCTTCAAAATTATATGTATATATATATATATATATATATATATATATATATATATATATATATATATATATATATATATATATATTATATATATACATTCTCTCACACACAGACACTTACATATATACGCCTTGTACAGATCAATTTGGCTATGGCTGAGTTTGCCTATCAGCTTGAACAAGTGGATCACTAAACATGAAGTCTACTTTCTCGTTACAATTTATTTGATTCTATATTCAGTGTAGAATCACCCCATCTGTAAATATTCTGTTGGCATATTTACATATATATAATGGATATTAATTTGTCCTCTGTTGAAGCATCTTCTAAGGTGTCATGTAGCTCCTACTCATCAGTTATAGAAGTGCAAGTGTTTGTGCAACATGGGTGTGTGTGCGTGTGTGTGTGTGGGTGTGAGCGTGTGTTCGTGTGTGCGATCGTGTATTCGTGTGTGTGCTTGTGTGTGTATGTTTGTGATCTTATATTACTTTCGTTTGAATGACAGTTCTCTCTATTCTGAATTCTCGTAAAGCGCGATCTTTCATATATATGTTGTGGGAAACCTTAGCGATAGACCAAATCATCACCATTTAACTAACAGATTCAAATGTATTGATTACTCTTTATTTCATTTGTACTTCCAAGCACACAGCAACATTCACGCACACACATGCATACACACAGTGAATAATACATTAAGTCTAAATTGAATAATAAATTCAAGAACCAGCTGCAACTGTCGACAGTTATAAGTAAAGTTAATTACCCTTAAACATGAAGTGCGAAGTCAAAAATTTCTAGGACATAGGTGTACCAGTCGCAAGTTTACATTAAACCTACAATCGATATATGCAGCGTGAAAGGCGATACTCTCAATGTCGAAAAATGATCCCTCCTCAGACGTTTGGAATGTACTCAAACCACACAACCATGATGCTGCATGTTTAAAAGAATTATTGATTGAGTACTTTGTAAACCTTTCTCCCAAAACAAATATTGCCAATGGAATTGCTTGTACGTGGCTCAGATTTATCGAAAGGAGAATTACCTGGGAGAGACAAGAAAGTCGGTTATTGGTAGATACAGAACGAACAAGTTCTGGAGAGCAGACGTCGTCGATCTGTCCCAAAGAATAATGAGTGCTGAACTCGAAGAACCAAACTGGCAGACAGTTGCATGTACAACACTCGTAGCTAAAAACCAGGAGACACATTTAGCTAAAAGTTACATATTTAAATGGTATATGTACAAGATGTACACAAGCTGTATCAATGCATTCTTCCAGGATCACTGCGAAGCAAACAGTATGGTGATTGATGAGCAGTAGTATCAAGCAGCTCGTCATCAACAAATCTGTCCTAAAGAAAGCGAAGCAGCACACACGAAATGTACTGACCGTGTATTGCTAGATGCTTAACTCTGTCTTTTACTCATTGATATTAGTTTGATTATACCCTGCAAAGATTCTGCTATAGGCCATGGCATTAAGAAACTGGCAACATAATTATCCACAGAACTATCAAATAAAACCGAAGCTACCGCCATAGTCACGAACAGAATTAGTTTATCGACTAGAATATTCCGGTGTGACTGCTTATCTGTAATGCATTTCAACATAATTTTACCCATCTAGCTACATGCTAGATCTGTAGAGAGGTGAAAATTAATGTCACCCACACCATCTTTGTTGATGACCATTAGCTGTGAGCAAGTAATACTCATAACACAGAGTTAGAAATAGTCACAGCAGACAGAATTAGTCACAATGTTCCTGCGGGAAATAGGAAGAGATTGTTCGTTATAAATGTTCATATTTATGGTCCATCTAGGAAAGATTGTTGACCAGACAAGGAATATGGATGCTAATAGCTTATCTGGATACTAATAACTTGTCTATCTCAGCTAGCTCCAATTATGGACTGGACGCAACTGTTACCTCAGGATTTATGTGAATATTCCAATCGTAAAGCTAGAATTATAGAAGAATATTTTAGCAAATTTCAAACCATATGGAACTCAGAGCTACAATCAATAGGACAAATGCCGCAAAGAACATTTGGGATTCTAAAACTAAACACCCAAGAAGATACGCAACTTGGATATCAAGTCTAGAAAGATATCTCACAACTGCTAGTGCCTCAAGCATCAACAAAAATGCTGATACAATCTATATTAAACGAAGGGGTGGAGGAAGAGGCATAAGAGTAGTCCAAACAATCTTTGAGTGCGGTGTCGTATCATTTACATAGCACCTACCGAAGAGCAAAAAGTGAAATGAGTACATTGTGTATGTACTCAACAGTGAAAATAACATCATGAGATTTGGAGAACTGATTAGGCACTCTTGGTACACAGTTGCTTCCATTGAACCAAGAGAGGCTAGACTAAACAACATCAACAGAAATTTAGAGGGGGAACACTCATCAAAGCAATAGAAAGTTATGCATGGCTACATGTCTCGTAAGCTACAGAATATAATCAAAATTGTTAGGAATAGTAGCGTTTCCTAAAGACTATTATTAAAAATTTGATAAATCCAAAAGAATTACGTACGTACATACATATATATTATATATCTAACTACATCTACATATCTATGTATATGTATTTTCACACACACTTACATACATGCATACATACATACATACATACATGCATACATACATACACACATTAAGTACACGTTAAGTAACTAGCAGAATGTATTGTCAGTCTCTCTATACAATTACTTATTCACTTGACACTAATTATAATGTCTTTCAACATCAATGTAAATTATTTGAAATTACTGAGGGGACAAACAATATGCCAGAATTTTAAATGAACAATTATTTCATTTCATCTTCTTTTATATTATTTAATGATATTTTACAGCAAAAAAAAAGACTATAATAAAGACCATTTAGCAAGGTATTTTATAATACTTGGTATAGAAAAAGAATAAAATAGATCAATCAATAATGAGCCCCAAGGCGTGAATTGAAAAATTGAAAACAAGATGTTAAAGCAGACATGTCCACGAGTTTAAGAAATATATGTATAATTATATATGCATGTGTGCGTGCGTGTGTGCGTGCGTGTGTGCGTGCGTCTGTGTGTGTTTGTGTGTGTGTGTGTGTGTGTGTGTGTGTGTGTGTGTGTGTGTGTGTGTGTGTGTGTGTGAGTGTGTGTGTATCAGAGAGTTATATTCGAGTTTGATCTTTTTATTAAGGTTGTTGTCATATTTCGTTATTAGTCTTATGTTTTATTTAGGACAATAACCTTCCAAAATCTATTAACAGTCTTCCTAGTCCATTTACGTTTCGAGACGTAAATGGTTATATTTTTCCTGGTTAGATGATTCGGCATCTATTTCTAGCATATAGGAGTCCACTTTTGCTGGTCATTCCTCTTATTTTTGTATGTAATATAATTTTAATCTTCGGATTTTTTTAATATGCTAGACCACTGGTTCAAATTGATTAATATCAATTTCTACCCTCATAAATAAATTTTTATACAATAATGTTTCTCAAACCGGTAAATTAGCTGCAAAAATTTATTAACTTCAGAATTATTTGTCTTGCCCTTTTACAGTCTGTTGTGTCGCTGAATTTTTACTGAGAACATATATTCTTTTCGTGGTTAGATGATTCGGCATCTATTTCTAGCATATAGGAGTCCACTTTTGCTGGTCAGCCCTCTTATTTTTGTATGTAATATAATTTTAATCTTCGGATTTTTTAATATGCTAGACCACTGGTTCAAATTGATTAATATCAATTTCTGCCCTCATAAATAAATTTTTATATATATATATATATATATATATATATATATATATATATATATATATATATATATATATATACTAGCAGCTAAGCTCGGTTTCACCCGGTCAGAGAACGACGCGAAGAGAAAAACGAAGACATAAAAAAAAATGAAGAAGTGGACACGAAGTGTTGTTTGGATCTTGGTAGAAAAAAAAAAGAATGTCAGTCATGGTGAGTTAGTAAGGAGAGCAAAGCAAGATTGGACTTACGTGGGCTGACAGGACGATGAAAAGATTGCGGAGTTGAAATTGGTGCAGTTGAAGTTGCAGTTGTTATCATTGGAGTGCTTCTTGGTAGAGAACATTCTTTGTCCTTCCCTCGAGTGCACAAATGGAAAGATTATGGGGATTGCCTACACGGGAGCGGCCAACATACAGTTGTCCGTGTGAGAATTCTTGCTCTGTCAGATTCAAACCAACCACTTGCAGTGATTGTCCCTGCGCCTTGTTGACTGTCATGGCAAAGCAGAGTTTGATGGGAAATTGCACCCGTTTAAACTTGAAGGTCGTATCGGAGGGAGTGAGGGACATGGGAGTCATAAGTACGTCCTTGCTAGCTGCCGGTCCATTCAAGATTGTTGCCTGTCGAACTCGGGAGCACAATATTTTGATAATCATCCGCGTACCATTGCACATTATTGGAGCATCTAAATTCCTTAGCAGCATGATTGGTGCGCCAACCTTCAGATGCAGTTCGTGAGGTGGTAGTTCTGCGGATGCTTGGGAGTTAAGGAATTCAGGCGTAGTGTTTCTCAACCTTATCATTTCGGCTCCCCTGTTTCGGTTGGAGCCTCCAGTTGTACGAAAATTTTATGACCCCCACCCACCCCGCCCCTTTCGTCAGATTTGTCATGGGCCAGCCGGTCTATCTTAGATACATGGGGAGCTGAATTAAATTTTTCATCAACACATGGGAGCCGAAATAAATTTTTTCAATGTCCAATGTAAGCCGAATCGCGAAAAAGGTTGAGAAATGCTGATCTATAACGATGGTTTTTATTTAGGCACATCGTAAAAGTAATAATAAAGAATTACTAAATATAAAGAAAAGTATGTTTTTTGAAGCAAATACAGTTAGAAAAAATATTTGCCATTCCAAATCATCACTAAAAACAAAGCTCATCAATTTTTGAATGAAATAATAATTTTATTCTTTTATTGTAAGTTGTAAATTTTGCTCGAGAAATAAAGTAAATAATCACCAAATGCATTGTTAAAAATCTGCAACTCGATAGCAAATATCTCCAAATTGATTAGAAATGCATAAATTTAATAATAATGATGCTAAATAAAATTTGGTCGAGAAATACCAAAGAAATTACTTCATATCAACAAAAAACAGACATGTACCTTTATAGAGAACAGATTGTACTCAAGTGAAACATACCAAATATACAGTTTGAAACGCTGTAGGATTTTTCTTTTCAGCGTTGAATGTTAATCTCACTTCTATTGCGCGCACGCAGGCACACACACACACATAAACACAAACACACATACACACATGCGCGCACGCACACACACACATTCACATTCATAACCCCCCACATGTATTCACACAGAGTTGAAATGCTGACATCACCCCTTCCTTATTCATGTATCACCCCTTCCTTTCTCATTCATAAACACAAGAGTATTATTATAGGAGATTATCTCGCTAACCACGAGACCTATGAAAAAAATAAAAAGTCCAGTATCATCACCAGATGATTCTATACATCTGTATATTTTTTCGCGCAATTCTACCCAGCTGTTTGACCGTGAATCGTAAGACAAGAAAGAATCGCCCATGTCGAATTTATATGTGTAGATATATATATATAAACCCATCTTTTGAATAAGCAGAGTGTCTAATATAAGTACACTATAAATATCACAAACTCTTTTTTCAGCACAATACAGAAGATAGTTAGTACCTTATAGAAGGCATCGTAACTCAAATGGACCGATGCAACAGAAGTAACAGCACTCAGAATAAACCAAATCCACCACCTAAATATAATTGCAGCACCGGCCTGATTTTTACTATTTATTTTTAAAGGCTCGCAAAACACAAGTGTATAGAAATAATATTTAAAATGGTATCGGAAAATTTCTATAAAAAGCAAACGGAAAATACATTTGAAAATCGAAACTAGAGTATACTCAATCTTTGAAGTACATGTATAACATAAATTCCATTTCCATAAGCCATTAGGTTTGAAACTTGTAGAAGAACAGAAATCACAATATTTGGATAACTCGATCCGTAATTAATATCACATCACCATACGGTTATTAGTTTATAAAGTGAAGCTTGAATAAGACTGAAATATAACACTATGTAATACATCAGATTGTTAACTGAAAAACAAATTATTACCGTATAGAAGGTATCAAATTTTAGGCATCATAATTGATATCTATGGAAACATTCTTTCAACATCAAATAGGATAAACACACTATCACTTGTACAGATCATTCACACCAGGTAAGCAACAATCTAAATAGTCAGTCGTAATTCTTACATTGTACAATATCCACCAACCATATCTTCTCTGAGATTGTCTATCAGACAAACATTTCAATTAAACTCATTCCCAGTTATAAAAATACTGCAATCTTAATATCTGACCAGTTATAAAAATACTGCAATCTTAATATCTGACCAATGTTGATCAACGAAGTATAGTGTTCCTGTTCTGCACCTCCAATCTGTTTATTTTTATATTTATCTTCTGAATGAATGCATACATATATACTGTTATTGTTATTGTTATTGTTATGTTCCTATATTATTATCTTTGATGGTGTACATCCCAACACAGCAACTGAGATTAACAGCATATTTCCTAAAGGCTATTATTAACTACAGTTGCTGTAGTTTTTGTATGTATTTAAAAAATTTGTGTTTTCTGAGATTCATTTTGGCATTACGCTTTAATAGTTTGTAGTATTGTAGATGTGTTTGGGTGTTTTAATCTGACTTAATACATTATGTTTGGGAACTTCTGTGACAACAAAATGGCTCCATTTGATATTTAGTCAGTCTTCCATATTTTATTTTGAGTAACTGTTTTAACTCACTACCTAATAATTATTTCATCGTAGTTATATCCATCTCAGTTCTGATAGACCCACCCTATGGAATGCAAGTTGATGCTAGAGTGATATGCTGCGATCCACAAATCGATTTTCTCAGTTATACCATGTCACCACCTAACTGAGAATCATACCCCTCAACCTAATATGCAGTGAGGGATGATATGGGGTGCAAGTATGACAATTTAGAAATGCTACACTCTTCTCTCTGGCAAGTCAGTTTCTACACGACCGTAAAATTCTCCTAGTAGCCACAGCGAAGACAGAACGCAAAAGTTACTGTTCCTTCAGATATTTTGTTCGTAGTGCATATCCCAGAATAGTATTTGAGACTAGACTGGTATGGCTACCGATTTTGCAACTATTTCTTAATGCATGTGTTCCTTTGATTGTGCTACTCGAATGGGATATGTAGTGTCTTTCGAATGTTATTGAGAAGTGTTTTGGAATGTTGTAGATGTGACTTGGCGGTTTTTCGCGTAGTTGGAAATTACTGAGAGAACTGAAATGTGTTGTGTAAATAAACAATATCTCTCACATGACGAGATGGTTTTTCTCTTTCAATATGGTTGATCTGGAATGTTCTCTGTGGGTATTTTTGCGCACTTTGTACTCTGTGTGTTGTTGAAGAGAGATTAAAGCCAAACCAGAACTGTCATAGTCATGATGAAGTTAATATAGAGTTTGGACACTAACGTTGTTTTGGCTTTTTGCAAGCCAAGTATACTGCAATTACTCTCAATATTTTGTGTCGTTTTTCTTTTGTTACTATGCCTTCTATGTTCATTGTGACTTGTTGAAGGTGTGTCATAATTCCCTTTTATCTTCTCCGTGTGCGACATGTTTCTGTTATTAAATACGATTGGTGCACGTGTTTGATGGTCCCTCTATATTGCTGGTAAAGCAAAAAACACTGGTGACATTTATCCCCATTTCAAAGTGGGTATTGTTTTAGAACACAGAACACTGCGGTAGTTACCACGAGAAAATCTCTAGTATGGGCGTTTTGGTGCATAAAAGGGCTCTTTTTGACATATAGGCAATGAGATTCTATGTATATTGTTAGCAGGAATATCGCTGCTATTTCCAACAGTTGAGCGTTTAACATTGACAAGGCCAGGAAAAGCTGAAATTATAGGCGGTAGTGATGACGGGTGGTTTATCGCCCGCTAGCGATGTAAACAAGAGCGCTCATATGCAACGAATAGCCCATATGAGAGGTTCTTCATGGTAAGTATTGCAGTATTCTGTATTCTAACACAGCATCCACTTTTAAGAGGAGATAAATATTATTACAATTAAACCTTGGGAGAGGCATTATGCCGGTAATAAACACACGCACTGGTTCAGTCCTTTATTAATTTATATAGTTTTTTGTTAAATTATTTCATTGCACTCTTGCAATCTCTTCAGTAACTTGTCTCTCTACTCACTTCCATTTATTTTGAATGTATGAAGAGATTGCAAGAGTGCAATGAAATAATTTAACAAAAAACTATATAAATTAATAAAGGACTGAACCAGTGCGTGTGTTTATTACTGGCATAATGCCTCTCCCAAGGTTTAATTGTATTTCTTTCAACACACGTATCCACATCAAGAATCTTGCACACGAAATACACATACGAAATATATATTATTTTTTTTTTGTATTAATATTGCTTTTCTCGCTAATAATTATTATTTAGAAATCACTGAGTTTGGAAGCAGATGCTTAAAGTCTGTTATTTCGGAACCTGGTTTCTAGATGATTTCTGTAAAGTTTCGACGGTTTTATACCTGCTTTAGGAGAACCGTACAAGGCTGCCAGTATATTATCTTCAGATGAGGTTTTATGTATGTTTTTAGAGTATGTGGTGTGATGGTGTAGTTAGTTATGTGCTGAAAGAAGTGAATAAGAGACCAGATCTCTACAATATTCCAGATTTTATCATGTTTTGTTCTTAGTGCTCTTGCTAGTCTTACTATTGTTACTGTTCATATTGAGAATGTTTGTTGTCGCTATGATGGAGTTTTCTTGTTATTGTTGTTTTGTTTCTTGATTTTTTTACTGCCGTTGTTGTGATTGGAGCTGTTATTGACTATCCACTTATCCATCAAATCTTTGGTGTATCCTCGGATCTTGTTCTAACTAGTATTGACTTTTCACGTGTTCATTGATGACATTAAGTAACTAGCAGTACGTGTTGTCAGTCTCTCTATACAATTACTTATTCACTTGACACTAATTATGAAGTCTTTCAACATCAGTGTAAATTATTTGAAATTACTAAGGAGACAAACAATATGCCAGAATTTTAAATGAACAATTATTTCATTTCATCTTCTTTTATATTATTTAATACTATTTTACAGCAAAAAGAATACAATAGAGACCATTTAGCAATGTATTTTATAATGCATAATATAGAAAGAGAATAAAATAAACCAATCAATACTTGAGCCTCTAATGAGCCCCAGGCGTGAACTGAAAAATTAAAAACAAGATATCAAAGAAGATATGGCCATGAGGTTAAGAAATTCGTTTCACAATCCCATGGCTTTAGGTTCGATTCTATTTCAAGATATTTGGAAAACTTTCTTCGCCCATAGGGTGACTCATAGGACCAACTCAGTTATTGTCTTTGTGAGTGATATTAGACGGGCGGAAGCTGTAGAAACTGCCCAGAAGCCCGTTGAGTGGATTTCACTTGCTCTTGATGGATAGACTTGATTTACTGTTCTATTTAATACCACTACTTGATGCTCGGCCACATTTTTATCAGAGTTCGTTTTGTTACAAGCATCCGGGTCGAGTGTCGGGTATAAGGAAAAAAACTTCCCCTACCAATCTTATTGGCTCTTTAAATGGTCGGAGCTGCTGTTCTTCCTGTTCCGATGTTGTTGTTGGCACTCCGTCGCTTACGACGTCGAGGGTTCCAATTGATCCGATCAACGGAACAGCCTGCTCGTGAAATTAACGTGCAAGTGGCTGAGCACTCCACAGACACGTGTACCCATAACGTAGTTCTCGGGGGTATTCAGCGTGACACAGAGTGTGACAAGGCTGGCCCTTTGAATTACAGGCACAGCAGAAACAGGAAGTAAGAGTGAGAGAAAGTTGTGGTGAAAGAGTACAACAGGGTTCGCCACCATTCCCTGCCGGAGCTTCGTGAAACTTTATGTGTTTTAGCTCAATAAACACTCACAACGCCCGGTCTTGGAATCGAAACCGCGATCTTATGATCGCTAGTCTGCTGCCCTAACCGCTGGGCCATTGTGCCTCCACTCTGTTCCGATAGGGGGGGAACAGTATAAAACATTAAAAAAAATATTGAATTAGTGTTTCTTTGTCTACTACGTTATCAAAATGCTACTTTTGTATTACTTTGTTCCTACAGCAATAATGCAAGTTGTTACTAGAAAATCGTTTTACGTTATACAATCTCTACATCCTTTTACTTTCTTTCGCTTTCTTTCTCTTTCTTTTTCTCTCTCCCTTTCTCTGTCTCCCCCTCTCTATCATTCGTTCTCTTTTATTTAGGCACATGTCCATTATAAAGAGAGGACACCACAAGGACAGACAAAACAATGCATGGGGTACATAAAAACATAACATTCGTTCTCTCATTTAAGAGTTTAAATATCTTTAAAAAGCTTGGCATCGTTTTCACTGGATGGCCTCCTGAAAAGAGTAGCAGCGGGAATGCTATCGACAACGAGGAGAATGATCATTGAGGAACTTGCCCTTCACTCCTTTCGATAAAAAGTTCCCCTCTATAATTAGCATTGTAGTCACAGCTACTACTGCTTTCACGGTTCGCTTAAGATGCTTGATGCCAGACATTATGTAGATTAGAATGATCCGGACCTTAAGGTGGGTAAGAACTGGAAGGATATGACGCTCCAGGGAGCAAGTCTCCCCAGGAAACAAAAAATGCATAATATAAGTCGACAATTAAGTTACTGCACCGGCTTCTGTAAATGCCAATAATAAATACGATTAATTTATTGAAATATAGTCAAGCTACGATACGAATCTCTTTCGATAAAAAAAGTGACTTGTGCCTATCAAAGAAGTATTTATTAAAAGAAGCTACATTACGTTTATCTACATGAAGTATATAAATTAAAAATCGATCTAAAGCTCAAGTCCTTCAGAAGAAAGCATTAACATAAAACCAATCCAAATTTTAATTTAGTTTCTTATTGAATAAGTGAAGATAAATATACTCTAATTAAACTACATTACTGGAAACTACTGAAAGATTTCGTAGCTATGGTTTCAAAATATTTATTTCTTACATATGTTGAAGACGTGAGATATATTGTGAACAGAAAGGCCTAAATATAATGTTCAAACCGCACTTTTAGAGGTATTGACAAATGTCATGAAAGGAGGCTACAACACATCCAGAGTTCATTTTCACACCACGGCATATTTTTCACTATATGCAAGCAACATTTTAGGGACTAAGTATTACCTTTCAGTTTAATCCATCGCAGTTTATTACAGGTAATTTATAAGTACATAATGTATGGAAATTGCTGATACCTAGATTATTGTACTTCCTTATGCTGCATTAACAATTCGTTTCGATACAGTTGCATTGTGAGTTTAACGTTTCGGTTTCCAAGCTTTGCCTTCGTTTGTTCTGCAGCTTCGATAATCACCATTTTCACTTAAATTATTGAAATTATGGTGGATAATAAATGGCAGTTGGAACCTTTACTATTTTCAAACTCCTAGTGCTTCATTTTCCTACATTTTTTTTTATTTGTGTGGATAGCAACATATAACTTTGCATACCCTTTTTAAAGAAAGAACACTGCGTAACATATGGTATTCAAGATATCTTCTAGATTACAATTGAATGATACGTCTCAATCGAACTACTCTGCATGCATCACGAATGTGCCTCTACTGATGTCATACCGACCATTTTGTCGTAGCTGCCTTGTCTCGAAAAATAATATACTTGCTCGAAAGATAATATACTTGGGCGGTTACAAATTCCGCTTCAGAACCACATTTCTCTGAGTTTAAACCAGCTCGTGTCATTGATTAATACTTTGTGAGTGAACTTTTTTTTACACAGAACATAAGCGGAAGCCCATCGTATGTATGTGTTTCAACGATGTATATTAGTGAAAGATATTATCATCCGCAACGAAAAATCGAAACAAAACACATGCGGTTAACGAAGTCCCTTGAGATATTTCTTTTTTGTCACCATCATCATCAGAAATGCAGTGAACCGGTTAATTGGCCCATTCTAAAGTTATAACCAGGCCCGCTACTGTTCACTGATAGCCATATAATTTAACATTTAAAAAAATCAATTGACAAGTGAATTATTTTACATCATCATACTTTGCATCATCTTTCTCGGAAAACAAGCTGCTTTAATATAACTGAAAGAATAAAACATTGTTTTTTTGTTTTTTTTTATCATTTTGTAATTCTTTTGCTGAACTCTATTTAAATTATTTACAACATCGTTTTAGGAAAGTATCTTCTATAATATAACTGGAGGGAGGTTGCTTTAACTTATACGTTACATGTCTTGAAGCCAAAAATAAAATTTATGAAAAAGATAAACACGGAAACATTGAAATTATTAACTCAGAAAAAATATACGAGATATTGTGGCTGATAATGATCGAAATTATTCCATTGAGAAATATGCAACAATTGAAATATTCTTCAGAGTTTTGTAACATTCGACAGACTACATTAAATTCCATATCAACGATAGTTATTTCAATGATATGTCTCGACTCCCTATTTCCCGTGGGCGTTTTTAATCATTGATACACTGTTGCATTTTCTGCGAAGTAAGCCAAGAAAATTATTAATGTGGCAGTACCTTAACCTCCATATATTCTTCTGGACAGAGTCGCTTAAATATAATTAGTAGTGAGCTATATAACTCGCTATATAAATGGAAATATATCGATATTTTCTATTTTCGTTTATTCGAGAGATAGATCTCTGTACATTAAATATACATAACTTTACCCGTGGTTTCTCTTCTCCCTAAGGAGAAATATGAAATACGATTATACTAAAGAAAAAGATAGATAAATAATCGATAATTGCATCAGTGATCTAAGAACATTTCTGTTATCTTTTGGGAAATGTAACATTGATATCACGATAGGTGGGGACCTCTTTTACATTTTTGATAGTTATATTCTTCCAAACAAAATCTTTACATTCTCAGTAATCTTTTCTAAAGTGGTAATTCAGTTGAATTTCATTCAGCAGCCGAGCAGATTTAACAAAGTAGTCTTCGTTTTGTATCTTTTGTTGTTTTAATGAAATGTAGTTACTTCTCTAGCTCAACAGTATTTTGTTTCGCTGTGAATCTAGAATACTAAACTAACGTTGTTAGTTACGAAGAGTAAAACAGCAATATAAGTGATGTTTTACCCTGGGAGAATTATTTTACAAACAGAATAGTTGTGAGTTCCATGCATTCAGCACTCACTCATACAACTCTTTCTTTGAGTAGGTAACGTGTAATTTGATCGAGTTTTCCTATGATTCTGAGAATAATTACCACAAAGTTTTACATGTTTCATGCATAATGGATAATGATATCATCTATCCTGCAATATTCCTATAATATAATTCCATCCTAGTTCTGTCAGTAAAGAAAATACTCATATGTTTCTATTGTCACCTTTATAAACTGCTCTTTATATATATATATATATATATATATATATATATATATATATATATATATATATATATATATATATATATATATTCCTGCTTATGTGGAAATATATATTGGTTGTTCGTTTGTTCGACCTTAGCCAGCATCGATCTGGCACAAGCCAGTTCTATTCCGTCACGTGTTGACATCGTTCAGATTACTTCGATTTCTACAAAGTTCTCAACATCACTCCAGTGGAAGCCGCTACACACTCTTGCCTGCGGCACCAACGTGTCATCGTTGTTAAACCGGCTGATACAGCGCTTTCGAAGTATGACGAAAGAGCCAAAACACTACAAAGCCCAAACTCTCGAGTGACTCTCTGCAAACACCTTCCCTGTCACATGCTAATCAACGATCGTAACCAGTGCGCCAAAAACTGCTTTCTATCCCTGAACATCAACTTATCGCTTCTCTTCTTCCTCCTCCTTCCATCTACCTCAACATTCGCATTTTACAAACTACCATCATATATTTTCCTCCCTAAAATCAAAAGCCCAACAACGACGGCCGCTCACCGTTTCCGTTTAGCTCCATTACTGAACTTACGTCTAGATACCTTGATTTTTACTTATCCTCCCTCAAATTATTCCTTGCATTCCATATCCACAGCTCCAATCGTGCTTTTCCTTTCGCCTACTCATCCTTCTCATTTTATGGACGCAAGATGCATCTATATCTTCGTACTTCATGGCAAGTCCTCAGACTCTTTTCAACTGTTACACCACACTCGAACTAGGCACCTTACACTTCTCCACATCACTAAAGTAAACCTTATCCTCAGCTGCTTCTCTTTACCTAGTGTTTTCTACAGGACGCACAATAAAATTCCCCTAAGCGGGCACAGGCATACACACTCTCAAGAACTAACACATATTAACTCTTCTGCCACTTACTATCATTCTTTGTATGCATTTTTAAAATGCTTAGTTTTACTTGCTTCTTCTCAAAAACCACATTGTACCCACTTCCTTTATTTCTATCCACTTCCTTTATTCTTATAACGTTCTTCATTCTTTTGATAAACAGCCTGAACCCTACATATCGTTATATTTACTTTTCCTGGCGGCAATTACATGCATGTATGTAAGTATGCCTGAATGTACGCATAAATACACACACAACTTAAAAGTTTACCAGAATGCACGACACGTTACATTACTTGGGGGTTCGGTAAACTGTTCCACACATCAATGCTATATTTACCATTGTTTGAAAACCGACACCATATCGATGGACAGACTTGCGTGCAGAATTCGCAGAAAACGTAATTCATATTTTTCAGTTTGATTTATTATACACGCGTTTCAACAAGACGATAGACACGATTGGGCAACTCGGTTGTTGCCTCCTCGGTACAAACATTGAACCTGTTGTGCGAGAGTATGACACCCCCTGGCGAGAATAGACTAGACCCCTACATATGAATAGTAGCGGTCTGAGTAAGTGAAGTAGTTCGTGCTAGTTCCGCAATTCGTGTGTTGATAGTTCAAAGCAGACCGAGCACCTTGAGATAATGCCCAAGCGAAAGGGTTACTAATGTGTGTGTGTGTGTGTGTGTGTGTGTGTGTGTGTGTGTGTGTGTGTGTGTGTGTGTGCGCGCATGTGTGTGTGTGTGTGTATATGTGTGTGTGAGAGAGAGAGAGAGAGAGAGAGAGATGTTTTGACTGTTTATATGTGTATGTGTGAGTGAACTTTGTGTCGCTTAATGTCGTAGGAAGAATTTATAGTAGGAGTGGCTGTCTTTTGTGTAGTGATACATACATATATATATATATATATATATATATATATATATATATATATATATATATATATATATATATATATATATATACACACACAAGGAGAATTAAAAAAGAAAACAAAAGACGAAGACAGGTGGTGTAGAAAGCAAACAGATGTATTAGTATAACGCTCGGGAATTGAAAAAGTCTAACGTTTCGAGCCTACGCTCTTCCACAGAAAAGAACACAGAAATAAACAAGGAGAGAAAAAAAGGAGAGAGAAAACAAGGACACACACACACATATAAATGGAGTTAAACGCAGGTGTTATTCAAATCTTAATACTTCCGACATATGCTTCGTAGAAAACATTGGTATTATTCCAGAAGGAATAAAATGATGTAAAACAATGCAATCTTCTCATCAGGGAAAAAAAGAAAAGCAAAACGCGTCAATAAGACATTTTAACCGAACGTGATTACTGCATAAATGATGAAGTGAACGCTGGTAAGTTATGTTTTTAAAATAATGAGAAGATTGCATTGTTTATATCATTTAATTCCTTCTGGGATAATACCAATGTTTGCTTCAAAACATGTGTCGGAAGTATAAGGATTTGAATAATACCTCCTGCGTTTAACTCCATTTATTTATTTATCTATGTTACACAAAATCATTTCACTAAACACTGGAATTTTTACCTTTATAAGTATATATATATACGTGTATATATATATATATATATATATATATATATATATATATATATATATATATATATATATATCTTTAATCGTTTGGAACATGAAATTTCAAAAGGGGAAATGATTGCGAGAGTACGACACCCCCTGCTGAGAATGGACTGGACCACTACATATAAATAATAGTAGTCTGAGTAAGTGAGGTAGTTCGTGCTATTTCCCCAGTTCCTGTGATGATAGTTCAAAGTTGGAGTTCAAGGTTTACAGTTCGAGTTAGCGTGTTGGATTGTTGGTTCCTAAAAGATTGTTGTTACGTTCTGTGCGGTTACTGCTGTTTGTTTCGATTATACTGTTATTACACTGTTGCAGTATATTCGTTTATCCATAAGGATATAACATTTGGCGACGAGGATCGTTCGAAACATACATTGGTTATTTGAAAATTTCTGCGTCATGGAAAATCTATTACCCGCAATAGCACAGCTTGAAGAGAAGCAACAGGAACAACTACAGGAGATTAAATTCCAAAAATATGGAACCACAGGAAGTGAAATTAAGAGTGTTATGTTGAACGTTATCCAAGAACTACCAGTGACGGCACAGAATATAAAAATGAAAGCCGTAGGTGATGAGTGTATCACGAAAATAAAAGAAGCTTAAACAGAATAAAATGTCAAATGCCAGTGGTTTTTCATTTGCGACAATATTCTGATGTATGCCGAAAGAGTGATGGTTCCAACTACGTTACAAAAAGTTGTATTGCAACAATTTCACGGCGGACATCCAGGAATGGCAATGATGAAGGTTCTGATGGGCAGTTATGTCTATAGGCCGTCTATGGACCGAGGTATCGTAAACTTGGTGAGAACAAGCCGAGGTCGCGCGCTCGCAGCCAAAGGCCCGCCAGTAAAATACCAATCGTGGCCAGCGACAGAGAACCCCATAGTCTAGGTTACACATTGACTATGCCGGTAAACGGCGCTTACTACCTAATCGTAATAGATAGCTGTATTAAGTGGCAGGAGGTTTGCAAGTGCTATAGACCAACCGCCAAGACAACTATAAAGTTCTTATACGAATAGTTTGCACGATGCGGTGTCCCTGACACGCTAGTTTCAGACAACGGAACGCAGTTTTCTGGGTATAAATTCAAGACCTTCTATAAAAGGCATGCGATAAAGCATATTTTCAGTCTACTCTACAACCCGAGGTCAAACGAGCAAGTAGAAAGATTTGCGGACATCTTTAAGACAGCGCTAAGAAAAACGAGGAATGAATTAAGCAAAGACGAAGCACTGACAAATTTCTTAAGAATATACAGAATGATCCAAAATCCAAGTTCAAATTCAGAATGACCACCAATTGAAGTACAAATTCAGGGAATAAGTTATTACTAGAGAAAAAAACACGTAGAGGAAATACGAAAGAGCCAATGAAATACGTCGAGATTTCAAAACCTATAGAAACGGTAGAGAAGGCTGGGAAGATGGTCTTGTTACCAGAAAAATTGGAAGTATGATATATTTAACTAAAGGGTCACACGATGAACATAGGAGACATATAAACCAACTAAGGAAGAGGCATACCCGAGATCAGGAAAAAATTCCCACGGAAGCATTCTGTGAAATATTCGAAGTACCGGTACCAAAGGTAATAGTGCTGTAGAACCAGCATGAGAAAAAGAAAGCAGACCGAACACCTTGAGATAATGCCCAAGCCAGAGAGATGCTACATATATATTATATATATATATATATATATATATATATATATTGCCCACAAGGGGCTAAACACAGAGGGGGCAGACAAGGACAGACAAAGGGATTAAGTCGATTACATCAACCCCAGTGCGTAACTGGTACTTTATTTATCGACCCCGAAAGGATGAAAGGCAAAGTCGACCTCGGCGGAATTTGAACTCAGAACGTAACGGCAGACGAAATACCGCTAAGCATTTCACCCGGCGCGCTAACCTTTCTGCCAGCTCGCCGCCTTTTATTTAAAGTTGTGGTGGAAGAATACAGCAGGGTTCGCCACCATCCCCTGCCGGAGCCTCGTGGAGCTTTAGGTGTCTTCGCTCAATAAATACTCACAACGCCCGGTCTGGGAATCGAAACCGCGATCCTATCACCGCGAGTCCGCTGCCCTAACCACTGGGCCATTGCACCTCGACATATATATATATATATATATATATATATATATATATATATATATATATATATATATATATATATATATATATATATATATATATATATATATATATATATATATATATATATATATATATATATATATATATATATATATATATATATATATATATATATATATATATATATATATATATATATATATATATATATATATATATATATATATATATATATATATATACATATATACATATATACATATATACATATATATATATATATATATATATATATATATATATATATATATATATATATATATATATATATATATATATATATATATATATATATATATATATATAAGCAATGTGAATTCTCTAAATGAAGTATTAACAGTAACTGCACGATAAAGTGTAGTATATTGCCACTTAAGTGTGACTGACCCCTAGGGGTGGATGTTACTGTTGCTTTTAGCCCCAGGAGGACATCTCCTCCAGCTGGTTTATCGACACACTACTGTGTTCTGTTTGCCAAGGGAAGTTATCCCTCCCATCATGATCTGTAGCACGAACGGACCCGGGTTTCAGGGTTATTTCCCTCCGTCGACGTTCGATAGCCACTGATCTTTGATGAGAGAGACAAAATCTTGGCAATCTTATATCTACTTCACTGATATCGAAAAGGTGAAAACAAACAATGTTAATTCTCTAAATGAAGTATTAACAGTAACTGCACTGGAAAAGTAGATATAAGATTGCCAAGATTTTGTCTCTCTCATCAAAGATCAGTGGCTATCGAACGCCGACGAAGGGAAATAACCCTGAAACCCGGGTCCGTTCGTGCTACAGATCATGATGGGAGGGATAACTTCCCTTGGCAAACAGGACACAGTAGTGTGTCGATAAGCCAGCTGGAGGAGATGTCCTCCTGGGGCTAAAAGCAACAGTAACATCCACCCCTAGGGGTCAGCCACACTTAAGTGGCAATATACTACACTATATATATATATATATATATATATATATATATATATATATATATATATGTCTTTATCCCTTTGGGACACGAAAAAGGGGAGATGTGCTGGACCACTACATACATATAAATAGTAGCGGTCTGAGTAAGTGAGGTTGTGTTAATAGTTCAAAGCTGGAATTCAAAGTTTACGGTTCGAGTTAGCGTTGGATTGTTGGTTCCTAAAAGATTGTTATATTCTGTGTGGTTACGGCCGTTTGTTTCGATTATATTGTTATTACACTGCTGCAGTGTATTCGCTTATCCATAGGGATATAACAGAACCCGAGGAAGCTCGTCAATGGTGTTGCTCAAACGAGCTGATCGGTTTGCGTAAAAACAAACTATAACCTCACCGGTTTGGTAACGGGTATAGCGTGCTAAACCTACGGTACAGAGATCCTCTTTATATCACAAGATATTATACGTGTATGTATGTGAGTAAATGTGCACGTTTAGGTAGGTAGGTAGGTAGGTAGGTAGGTAAGTATACATATATACCTACGTAGATATACATATCTGTGTATGTATGTCTTTATGTGAAATCTTGCTAGATTCCTCAACATTTTATTGTAATATGATATGGTATTTAACCAGCAATAACCACAGTATATCACACTGTGACTATAGCATAACTATTTATATACAATAATGTCCAGCTTTGACTATTTATGATATTTTATGATCTATTTCGCCTCTCTTTTCTATATTTTGTTATATATAATTGATAGCCTAAATCAGATTTATCCTCAAAACTATGTGACTGATTTCTTTAATAAATATAACACGGAACGTGCATCGAAGCGTCATTTTATTTGATGACCGAACGCTACATATATATATATATATATATATATATATATATATATATGCATGCCAAGTGAGAGAGACATAAATTCACGTATACAGAGGAATGCAATATATATATGTATGTATGTATGTATGTATGTATGTATGTATGTATGGACTTATGTATGAATATATGTATGAGGAGATATGTGTGAGTAGATATACTAGATATAAATGTACTTCCACATCAAAGGTATTTTTCACTGAAACCTTCAAAGTGAATTCTGATACAACAAAGGATGTTAGTTACAGATACAATAGTTTTCGAAATAAAAAAAAAATATGTATGAAAAGTTTCCATTTCCTGTCCTTGCTTTCGACTTCATAAATCTCATTGTGCTGCAATGTACTTCTAATCCATGGACAGTTCATGTTGACTGAAGGTCTAAGTTATGAATCTTAAACAACCAATGGGCATAGAAGCAATATATGTCAAGCAGTCATTCGACGTTGCTTTAATTTCAAGCTAACCAATAACATGTATCTGTCTATACGCACAGATATACACATATATACATACACACACACACACACACAAACACACACACACACACATACACACACACCCTCACACACACACACACACACACACATATATATATATATATATATATATATGGATGTAAGTATGTATGTATGTATACATAGATTATTGGTTGGTTTAAAATTACACACACTCACACACATACAAATATACATATATATATATATATATATTATGCAAAATTATATTGTATATATATTATGCACGTATACTCGTGAAGAGCGTGTTGAAGAATGCTAAACCAAAAGTGGTATCGGCCTTTTTTACTTGTGTATGTATTGTATGTATGTGCGTGTGTGTATAGATATAGATGTAGATATGCATATGAATATATAGATAGCTATATATCTATATACGCACATGACATACATGCATGTGTGTGTGTGCGCGAGCGCGTGTGTGCTTCTATGAGTAGAAAGAGGAAGACATGCGATATTAATACACTTTTGCCGATAGACATATTGTCTGTCTCTGTGGCGCTTTCTCCCTCTTTCACACCATCTCTCTCGCTCTCTCTCTCTTTCTCTCTCTCTCTCTCCCTCTCTCTCTCTCCCTCTCTCTCTCTCCCTCTCTCTCTCTCCCTCTCTCTCTCTCCCTCTCTCTCTCTCTCTCTCTCTCTCTCCCTCTCTCTCTCTCCCTGTCTCTTTCACTCTCTGCTCGCATATATATATATGCATATGTATATATATGTACATATATATATATATATATTGTTGTATTTGGGGATGGTCATGTTGCCAGTTTAGCCAATAAAATATATATATATATATATATATATATATATATATATATATGTATGTATGTATGTATGTATGTATGTATGTATAGTTATCCTTTACTTTTTTCAGCCCGTCGGGTGTGGGTATGTAGGATTGTATGTGTGTGTCTGTGTGTGTGTGTCTGTGTGTGTGTGTCTGTGTGTGTGTGTGTGTGTGTGTATACTTATACGTATGTATATACACACAAATATGTTTAGGTAGATACATACATACATAAGCAGGCAGGTAGACAGAGACATAGAAAGACAGACAGACAGAAAGACATACTGACTGACTGACAGACTGACATATATGTGTGTGTATTTGTGCGGATGTATATATGTGTGTGTGTATACATACCCATACACACATATATACATTATGCTTGTGTGTGTGTGTGTGTGTGTGTGTGTGTGTGTGTACATAGAGCTGCATACTTACTCGCATCTAAGTATCTACATACTCTGTGCTTGTGGACGTACAATCAAAAGTGTAACTGATTTTCTTCCTTCTTCCTACTTTGCCCGAAGATATTTCTTTTGGACTGTAAGTTTCTCGATATTTCCATTTTGGAGTGAATGAAGTCATTTGCTTTGATATAAATTGGAGTTATAGTCCTGTTGTAATATTGTTTGCAATGTCGGAAAGAAAGGGTAATATTAATTTAGTATCTCCAAAACTGTGTTAAATCTTTCAACAAGAAATACAATACTAGATTATTGAAGTGTTATACGATTTTCTGCCATGAGGCAATACGCAGTTACACAAAAATAGATGTCCAGTTCTTAAATTAAACCGTTATAAATCATGATTGATAAATATTGCAATACACATGAACAGAAAATATCTCATTCCTTAGGATATCTTTGTACATATATAAAGGGACATATTGTTTGATGGACGGAAAGCTTTTACAGATCAGAGCAGTTTCAAATAATGACCTTCGTATTCCCCAAAGACCTTTAGAGCTTTTAATATTTGAATATTTGTATTGAATTTTTCTGTTTTCTTATTTTTAACT
The DNA here is from genome assembly GCF_046866305.1 of Octopus bimaculoides. Classification (NCBI taxonomy): domain Eukaryota; kingdom Metazoa; phylum Mollusca; class Cephalopoda; order Octopoda; family Octopodidae; genus Octopus; species Octopus bimaculoides. The sequence goes on from NC_142929.1 coordinate 167,966,807, forward strand.
CATAAGAAAATTACGCCAGCAAGTTTCTCCGATTTCCATTAGGTTCTTCTAAATGTAAAATAATGTACCTTTCCATATTTAGATAAATTTTGCAGAGAATGTTGTCCTAAATTCATCATCAGCAATGCCCATGAGTGTGAAACGATGTCTTGTATGTTAGCAACTTCTAGGTCAATCCAGATATAAATTCTAATCATGTCGACACAAAGTCAATAGACAGTCTAAACTTAGACGCATTTTGTGATGTATTAATGCTTTTAGTAAACTTGTACTTTATGCCACGTACTGTCAATTAAAATGTTATGTTCAACTCATTTTATCTATAAACACCTGATTTAATGAACTATAAGAAAAGCATGAATTACTTTGTAAGTTTCTCTCTATGTGTATATGTGTACAGGAATTGTGTTTGAGCACCGTAACATAATGCTCTAACGACTATGGCAGAAATTCTAATTACAATGAGGAAATTCTCATGAATTGACTCACTCCAGGATCGAACCTTTATTGAGCATTCGGCTTGCAAAAAGCTTATCATTATACTATAGTGCTCATACCACAAATAGTTAAACCAACAAATTTGATATTATTTTTAATTACTATTTTATTGCAATTATTACGTTTCGCCCTTCCCCAATTTTGTAGACACCAGGTGTAATTTTATCAATGAAGTATTTGTAATGTTAAGCTTGATGTCGGTAATTAGAGGTATTACTGCATTTTGTTCAGTTCAATTAGTTAAAATATTTGTTGATCATCAATATTTTAATCAAATAAATATCATTTATTTATTTCAAATATTATTATTAATATTGTTCTTCTTATTTTGTCTTTTATAGCGTCATTTGAAGTTAGAAAAATTATTGAAGGTTATTCTAGTGGATGTAATTTTATTTAAAATATATAAAAATTTATTTAAGATATTTAAATTTAAGCAAGATGCAAATTATTATCTTTTTGCGGAGTTGCAAGGTATTTTATTACTAAACGTTACATTTTTAATAGTTTTCTTTATCTTGTTATTTTATGATTGATGGAAAAAGATTTTCTCAATTTTTGGTTTCTCTGTTTTTTGGTTTAGATTAACGAGTAACAACACGCTTAATATTGTCTTTTAAGAAAGTCATAATTTGCGTAACGTATTATTTGCTGATGGAATTTTCTAAAGACTGAGGCTATAAAACTCCCCTTCATTAAAATTCATAATTGTTTTCATACAGTTACAAATTCTGGCTACTCTAATCATTTCAACAGAAACCAACATCATCATTTAAACTACAGCGAAATGACGTTATGAGTAATAAAAGCTTCAGACATTTACACTGTATACCAATAGCGGCCAATTATACTGAATAAACAAAAGTTGATTATGCCACAGATAGATTGTCAGACTTTTATAAAACAATACCTTGCGCTAAAATTTCAAAGGTTTTTGCGACAAATATCAAACTTGTGCGTATGGTTTAAAGAATATAGATATCAGAGTAATGTCATCTAACAATGCGCTTGTAAAAGTAAAATATGACGTATGTTAGATTGCCGTAAAAATAGGAAAATACCAGCTGTTTTAGTCAAAGCCATTCTAGTTATGCACGAACATACAACAAATATGTCATACGAATATCCTTTAACCCATAACCTGCTAAATTTTTACCATGGGTAACATGAACCACTAAGCTTATTTTGATTTTTTTATAGCATTCCGACATTGATTTTCAAAAACATATGAAGACTCTTGTGAACATGCTTTGCACTTGGTTTTAGTATCATTTGAAATGCAGAGAGTTAAACATTTATGCAATATTTAATCCAATGTAATTTAGTGAAATCTAAAATCTAACATTTCTTATCTTGGTCAAAAAAGAGTTCTTCGTTCGCCTGTCTTCTTTTTCACTTCATTTCTGCATCACTATCTCAAGAACATTCGGTGAAGCTGACACCTTGATCGCATATAAGCAGTGGAGTAGGTTGTCTCAGGATTACGAATACATATAAGTATTTTATTTGAAAATAACATTCATTTTCAGTATGTACATTTCCACGAAATAGTTACCATAATTCTCAAACCCAATAAACTGTTATTTTCAAATAAAATACTTATATGTATTCGTAATCCTGAGACAACCTGGTCCACTGCTTATATGCGATCAAGGTGTCAGCTTCGGAACGGTACCAGTTCGTGTTGCAGGGATCATTGGTTACCTTCTCAGCATGGCTTTCCATGAATCCAATGTTAGTTGGTATGAAACAGGAACAGCTTGACATAAGTCCATGGTCGGAGTCCTGTCATTCACATTGGCAAGAGTTTTGTAGTTAGCTCGAAATCAATACGTGACAGTTTCATCCTGAACTCTTTCTCACAGACCACCACCACCACCACCACGCTCTCCTGTATGTTGGAGTCGTTGCTGGACTCTAAAACCGGTGATTCGGGATTGTCCTTTGAAACTTCGTTATCATTATCAGAGTCGAAGTTGTGCTCGGTTTCAGAGCCCATTTCGTGAAACCATCGCAATATTATCATCTGTGTCTGGGTCCATTCTTTCCAGAACGCGGCGAAAATGGCGTATATTTACCGGAACCGCAGGGGCGCGAAAGTGTTGTACACGTACAGCGAAACAGCGATGTAAACAAACAAAATGGCGCGCAAAACGTTCGATCGAACAATCTGGGAATTTTTCTTCGTCTTTTGTCTGCGCCACCTTTTCTCCAACCAAATTTGAAAAAAGATACGAGAGTTATTCTATATCCTGTCCTTTTATTGTCCAACACTGTTGCTTGGTCAAAGTTCACTCTGCACACGCGAAACAGCGAGTGCATCTTGGGGCACTGAAAAAAGCTGTTGACTGGGCAATGTCCTGGCCGATCTCACGACACGTTGTTCAGTACACTGGCCCACCGTAGTTCATTGTTTACGTAAGGTAAATTAGTCACAACGTCAGTAACAAGAATCACAACCTAATAATAGTATTAATATTAACTTATACAATAAAACAGATGCAATAGAAAACTTTACCTATCATACTACCAGACTCAACAATCATAATAACACAGCAACACCAATCTAAACACAACAATCTAGTCGTAGCAGAATCAATAATACCAATCACAACAAATTAATCTTAACTATCTCTGAAATACCAACTAAAATGCAATATTCCAAATAAATGTAACCAAATTAAGTTACTTTTTTTCTAAATATCATGTACAGTATGTGGTGCTGTTTATTTCTATTTTCAGTTCCTACAGATATCATAATAATTTACCATGTGGTACCATGTTATCTACACTAATAACATTTCCTTTCAACACTAAAATAAGGAATCAGAAAATAAATCATTAAATGGTTTATCTCAAATTGAATACAGCTTTCAATAATGCTCAGTGTGTAACTTTCGACTCTTTTTCTATCAAAGTGAGTGTCTAAACCAATATATTACAAGCTATTATTTATAGCAGTATTCGTATCGAGGTACACCGTTGAATTACTTATTTACGTATTCCTCGATGCTTCTAAATATATATTTTAAATGTAAAGAAAGTATCAGTGCATTGCCATACACTAAGATAAACTTCCTGATTAGACGCTTGAATCTAGCTGTTAAATCCTTTTCCACACTTGTTCTATTGTCTTTTCTAACAAGCACAGTGATGTTGTGGCTTCCTCTTTAATCCTGTTCTTGTTATTTCTATCAACGACGAAAATTAGAACCTTTGTTTCATTTCTTTGTAATTTTGGTTCCCCTGAGCCCATATATATTAACAGTCACTTCAATATTCAGATATTCTATACTATCAAAGGATTTTTAATAGCATTAATGTAAATCATAAGGAAATAAATTGTATTTTCTTTATCGCGTTAAATCTATCCCTCTTTCACCGGTATTATAATTCTTGCCTCCTTCCATTCAGCACGCTACCTTCGTATATACCTTTATCGTGCAAGTATGTTTGAATCTATCAACACACATGCGAAGTGGGAAGGAGAGGAGTTTGCAGTGTTAATGAATCTGCGGCTCAGTGGAAAGTTTATAGTAGATTCCAGCTAATCTGTGAAATATTTTACCATAAACAATTTTTTTAGTACGAAGTCTATTACTGAAAGCTAGTTGTGTCATGCGTTAATGTTACCCAGAGATTATCCCAAACATGTTCTGAGTTAAAGTATTGACATACAACCGCTCCTTTGATAATAATGTCACTTGATTTTGCTGTGTTTATTTATAATTTTATAAGTCTTTTTCATGGGAAATATTGAGCTCAGCTCTAGAATTTCAATTAACTGAGAATATTTTACAGATTTATTTAGTACGTCATTTTTTAACTTACATATACGGCTTACAGAAACGATGAAAGAAGCAGAAAAAGATGCAGAAATTCAGAAAGTTGTTTTCCTTTTTCTTCCTTCCTATCCCACTTTCTCATTCTCTCTTTCTTACTTCCATTTTCTCCTTATTGTAAATATGATACATTAACTATGAAACTGTTTTAGGTATTCATATAAAGAATACATTTTATTATTATAATAGTAATCAGATACTACAACCTTGATAAAAGTAAAGATTTTTTTAATATTTGCCTACCATCCCTATGAGCGACTCAAGTTGACGCTAACTACTATATCTTTCTATGTCAATTAGTCGTCTATATTTGTCGTACAAGGCTATGAAATGTTTCCAAGCCAAGTAATCACTACTACGTGTGTATGAGAGCGTGTTCGTGTGTGTGTGTATCTTTTTAGGTTGACAGTAATCCGCCTGATGTTTTAGTGAATTTAGTAATTCGGTATATTTATTACTCTTGATAGTTCTCTTTAGTTCTCACCTAATAATAAATCTGAAAAAATAAACCTAGCATAGAGATTTTACCTGTACAGAAATATATTGCTTACATATTCAGTAGAGCAACATCAGTACGAGAATCATCTTTAAGATCTTAAAGTTACCCGACTATAACCTTCCTCGTGTATGATAAGTAAATCCAAATATCGCTTCGAAGAATTTCAAGAAACCCGGAGTATAAAACAACATGAACAAGGAGGAAAAAATTACATTTTTAATTGATTACGCCACACATTAATATACAAAATACAAAATATCGGCCAAACCAATGTATCCGAAAATTTGAGCTAATACAATGTAATCAAAGGTAACCCGGAACAGGTTCAAATCAAAGTGAACCGAGATAATGTTTATATTACATGAACACATACAAAAAGAACGTTTAGAAAAGATATAATATTCTAAGGAAAACCAGTTTAGTATTTAAGCTTATGATGACGTTACTAGATAACGAAAGGATAAAAAGTATAAAAATTCTACGTCACGACCTTTAGTTATCTAGCTATTTACGTATGCTAAAATAAATTTAGTAAAATTATGCTTATTTGATTTCGGGATGGTTACTTTCTTTTTTCTTTTTTTTCCAAATAAACACGCACACTATATATTCGATCTTCATTTCAGCTTTATATTGTTCTTATTTTTGTGGCCTTTGGCTGAAATCTTTCGTCACACATCATGTGACCTCTTCAGCGACTCTCCATTCCAAGTGTCTCCTCCTGTTCTGTTTAGTCCATTCTGTTTTTCTCTGTTAGAGGTGTATCCTTATCTGCGCATGCGTTTGTACCTGTATTTGTGTGTGTATGTGTGCTAAAACCAATATATAGTGCATGTGTTTATTTGACAAATAAAAAAAAATTACCATTCCGGAATATAACAATATCTGTTTCAACATACGATTTCACATTAGGAATCTTGCAAAGCAAATGCATAATCGTAACAATACGCTTATTAGATTATAAGAAAAGCAATTATAATTAAGGTGTTATTTACTATTGAAATATTTAAGTGCTTTTCTATATTTATGGGAACATTTCTATGTAAATTTCATTTTTCATTTTATTTTATCTAGTTTCAGCTCATGAGCTGTAGCCATGCTGGGGCAGATCGCATTTAAAATCATCAGTATTGTTCAATGGAGCGTAACGAATCATGGACCACCTTATATTGTAGCTAATGATCCTGTTTTACAAATCTCAGATTCATTCTTAAGATTCATAGAATCATATTTTCTTCTAAACTTAAATGAAGAAAATGGCTATGTAATCTAGATTTCCAAATTATAGCAGAATAACCTATGTAATAATATGTATGATCCTCTGCAGTTACATTTCGTTAATATACTATATTCTTCTTTAAACACTGATTTTCCAAATGACACATGATTTTGGCTTCGAAATTACAAAGGAATTAGTTCAAATCCCACTCTCAGAATTAGCATTATTAGCAGTACTATAATCAATATTATTACTAGATGTTAAATGTACTATCATTTTCACAATTTGGAATTACATTCACCTACCGTATCAAAAACTAATTCAGGACAATTATCATTAGATCTCACAATTGACCCTCACGGTTCTACTCGTGTTTACCAATCTTGAGTAGTGATACTGTCTAATTTTACTTTTGTTATGTGCTGCTATAATTTCAACCGACTTTCTGGTAATTGAATAGGAATATTTTGCTCTATGCATGCACTGATATCAGTAAACACATAGATAATGTATACTTACATGAACAATTTGATATACAACCGTGTATATATACTCATTAGACTGCTATGTTGTACCTTTATTCCATATCTAAATATACTAGATGTCGGTAATGTGTGGTGTTATAATCAGTTGAAGATTTTCTCAATTATTGTTCGTGTTGTTTTATTTATATATATATATATATATATATATATATATATATATATATATGGTGGTTGTCTACTCCTTATGCAGAGTCTGACCACCTCGTGCATTTACACCTTAGATTCATCATGGCGTTTGATGTGGCTTTTTAAAGCAGACAATGTATTAAAAAGACACCCATATATATATATATATGTATATCGTATTACGCTAAGAAGCGGTGAACAGCACCAGAAGTTTTGCTCGGAGCCAAATGTGACAAACTATTCCAAATCGTTATTAGGTTATCCGTATGAGTGGAGTTGAGACCGACTAGTTTGTATTGGCATTGAGTTGTAGTTGTAAGGGAGTCAAACCAGATAGGGATATTTTGAATTTTGTAATATATACGTTTCAGGTTTGCTTATTATATAATAGGAATGCATCTATTGCGTAAACCTTCCACAGTCAAAGCATTTCAAAATAATTTGAAATGCTTTAACTGATGAGGGTTTATGTAATAGATGAATTTCCAATTATATTCAATGAAAAATTGAAACCTATGTATTAAATGTTTTCAAAATATCACTATTTGATTTTACTTCGTTATTACAAATGTATATATTTGTAATAAAGACACAGACAGACAGATACTTCACATAGCATATGCACATACACACACACACGTTTAGTAATGAATATTAGATTCTTTCAAAACCTTTATTCAGCTAATGGTCGTTGTCAATATGAATATAAAAACCCTATTTTGACTAAAATATTCACAAGAAACATTGGCAACCGTTTGAAAGTATTTGTAGTATCCTGCAGACGACACATAAATACATTACCATTAATTGATCGAAGGCAATGTCAACAACCAATCTTATATAGGCGCCCTCCAGATTCAGCCTCGCCGAGGTAGGTAATAATTAGAAACCTTGCAACAAAAACTGTAGGGCCGCCAAAATACAATGACTCTAACAGGAGCTGAGATTTCACAAGAAGCAATACAAGGGAACCAGAGAAGAGATTTACCTACTACTTACAGACCTACAAAACATCCTGTAGAAGAATTTGATTACACTTCGCTGAGCAGAACGGCACAGAAAACTGGGATAAGAAAGATCAAAGAAGAGTAGTACTTTCATTTGTAAGCGCATTTACTTTACCATAAAACTGCTTGATGATAATGAAAGAAGAATCTCGAAAGCTCAGTAAAGAATTAAGCACCTTTCTTCGAAACACCTAGGGTGAGCCTGCAGAGAGCGTTTCTTGGGGATTTGACAGTAGGGCATTCAGTGTTGGGATACTTTTCAACCTTGTAGATTGGCGATGTCGTAAGAAATGAGCGGCATCTCTTTCAAGTAGCCCCATGCAGGTGTTGACTGAGTTCCATCATACTGTAGGATGGAACAATAGCCTCATCATT
>NC_142929.1:167979917-168014917 GCF_046866305.1 Octopus bimaculoides
CGAGATTAAATCTGACGTCACAACCCCCCACTATCACCACTATCGCCAATTAAGTAGAAATATTGCTCATTTGATATTTTGATTTATTAACTTTCGTAAAGATTGTAACATCATCATCTGTGGTGAAGTTGAAAATGCTTAGCTTTCTATTAGCGCGGTGTCGCGGTTCACTAACCAAGTTAATGTATAGCATTAGTATTTCTATTAAAAATCGTTATAGAATTACCAACTCTGTGATATTTGGAGAGAATCCATGAACAATATTGGAACTAATTCTTGAAATGTGGCACCATGATTTATCTTTCGTTTTATCAGTTCGCAATCAAAAGAATTATTTCTTCTTTGACATTAAGAAAATTTACTTCATCTTCTTAGTCATTATCGTAATAACAACATTAACAACGACAATAACAGTAACGACAACAACAACCAGAACAACAACAACAACAACAACAACAACAACAATAATAATAATAATAATAATAATAATAATAATAATAATAATAATAATAATAATAATAATAACGATAATGATAATGATAAAAATGTGTGCAGTTCTAATTATGAAGAGAAGCCAAAACATTAAATCTGGTGGTATAAAATTACCACAAGATGATATAAATAGAACACTGAGAAGTAATGAAGGATACAAGTACCTAAAGCTTGGGGAGCAGGAGAACAATAAAGAGATGGAAAGAGGAATTAAAGAGAAAATCGCCAAAGAGTATAAGAAAAAGTTTAAGATGTTCGAAACAAATTTAATTGGGGTGAATATTACGAGAGCAATGAATATATTGGTCATTCCAGTCTTAAGATAGTCTGCCCTTTTTTTTAAATGGACAAAGGCAGAGCTACGGTAATTAGCTAGAACTAGGAAGTTGCTCAAAATGTACATCGTTTGCCACTCTAAAAGTAATATCGACAGGGTTTACCTACCAAGGAAAGAAGAAGGCACATTAGTACTGCGCTATTGGGTTTGAAAAACTATGTTGTAGGTAGTGAAGAAAGAATGCTATATCCGGCTAGAAATATCCAAAATTTACTAAAATAGTTGGAAAATTTAAGACAGAAGAAAAGGCGGCAGAACCAACAGCTAGAAAGAGATAGAATTACATGGTGAATTCATAAAACAAATCGAGTTTGCTGGAAGTAAAGAATGCTGATTGTAGATGACAGGTGGAAATGTGAAACAAGAAATTGAATCGCTAATTATAGCCCAATCAGAAACAAGCCGTTAAAGCAAATTTGATCAAACTCAGATATAAAAAACAATCTGCGGAAAAGGCAACACAGTGTTAACCATCACATACGTAAATGCAGTAAACTAGCTCAAAAACAGCATACGCACAGACATGACTGTATCAGTAAAAGACTGCATCGGGATACTAACAGAGCGTGGGAGAGAAAAGTGGTGTGAACACGAGCAGGAGGCCAGCTTCCTATTTTGTTTGCAATCAGTTGCCTTTGTCGATAAAACTGAACAAAGCTGAGAAAAGGTAATAACTGAGAAGGGATAGTCAACTTTTCGGGGTTCATAAAATTAGTACCATTTGAGAACTGGAGTGAATATAATCGACTAATCTCCGCTCCCGACAAAAATTTCGGACATACTACATATAGTAAAAAGGATCGTTATTGGGGTGGCAACCCGGCTGCACCTTAACCGCAACCGGCAAAATGTATAACGGCATTTCTTCCAATTCTTTACGTTCTGAGATCAAATACCACCTAATACCAGAGAAACACTGGAATCGATGTAATCGATTTCTTCCTCCCCTCAAAATCATTGGCCTTGTGCCCGGGATTTTTGCGTGGGGTTTACTTCGAATTACCCTAAGTGGACTGCCCCGCTATTGGGGATTTTATTTATTTATTTATTATTTGTTTCTCTACTTTCTATTATATATCCTCTTTATATCCTTTAATGTGGCAGTATCTCCCTTTGATCGATGTAACACCCCCACTACCACCTGCTTTCGTATTTCTTTGTTTTTGTTTTGTTTTTATATGCTGTATCTCGTCCTTCGATATTGTCCTCCATGCTCGATATTGTCCTCCATGCTCGATATTGTCCTCCATGTACGATATTGTACCCCATGTTCGATATTGACCTCCATGTATTGTGGCCAATAAAATAAATCATAAATAACGAAGCATTGGTGCAAAGTAATGTTTAGGTATGAGTACAATTTAGGTTCGTTATTGTGGTTCATTATTTATCTCGATTGGGCGATCTACTAGCGCAAATCAGTCAACGTGTTGACTGAATTGTATATAAAGCTACAAGCTTTATTTAGTTCGTTCATAGTTGCCTCTCTTAGGTACATTTCATTGACAAGAATCAAACAACTCGAAACATCGATGTCTGAGATTCCTAACAGATGGTAACACTGAACGAACTAGATGTTTTCACACCTTTTTTACCATAAGAGTTGAAATATGTGACAAACATATTTCAACTAACCTAAATTGTGCTCATACCTACACATACTTTGCGACAATGTTGTTATTATTATTATTATTATTATTATTATTATTATTATTATTATTATTATTATTATTATTATTGTTATTGTTATTGTTGTTGTTGTTGTACATAGAGAAAATTTGTAGCGTCTCTTCGAGCCTATGATTCTCGAAGCATATAAAACTGGTTGAAGATTATGGAAAATAAATCATGTTTACTGGTTTATCTCAGGAAACTGCCTTCTGCTCACCAGGACATCATTTCATCTCTTCTCCAGCATAGAAAGCAGATCTGACATATATGTATGAAAGTGTGTGTGTACACAAACACTCATACAGACATATAAATGTGTGTGTCTGTGTGCCTGTGTCTGTGTGTATGTCTGTGTGTGTTTCTGTGTGTGTGCGTGTGTGTGTGTGTGTGTGTGTTTCTGTCTGTTGTGTGTGTGTGTGCGCACCAGCCTTTGTGTACATATGTGTGCGTGCATGTAATGCTACATATATTTCCGTGTTTTCGTGCGAGTAGGTATCTTTATGGAGTTTTACTTTGTGATCTGTTTAGATGTGTGCATATGTGTAAGTATGCTTGTGCTTAGGTGTGTATATGTATGGTGTATGCGTGTATATGTGCTTGCATGGTGTTACAAACATATGCATGGTTTGGGGTAAGTGGATATTACTATGAGTGCTGGACGTAATTGTGTGTGCATGTTTAATGGCAGTTACGAAAGATATGAGGCTGTTTATAATGAGTGATATAAGAAATTCTATTAAAGAACAGGACGTAGTTGAGGAAATAGTTAGAAACGGAATGAGAAACATATTCTTGGTGGTGCTGAGAATTCGCTTTTTTCTCCTCTTTAGAAAAGCTCAATGATAATTGATGACATTTGGACGACGAATCCAGCTTTATTTATAAAGATAATATATCCAACTGATCTTCTTTGAACGGAGAGAACACATAAATAAAGAAATTCGGTTTAAAGATCCAGTATGAGGACGGATTAAATTTCCTGCTCTGGCAGAAAAATGGCGCTGGATTTGTTATAAAATAACGTTTTTAAGACAAAGCTCTTCTTTCATCATCAAATATTTACTTTTAAAAAAGGAAAACTAACTATGTATCTAATGCCAGACAGTTCGTATGGCGTTCTCAGTACCATTTCTTTTGCCTTCAAAAGCTTTTGTCTACCAAGCTGTAAATAGGTATCGTAAGGATAGTTGTATTAAGTATATTATAAATAAATATTCCTTGGAAAAAATATATCTTTTTATAATAAGTAACATTCAAGGAAGACTGTATATGAAGTGAAGCAATACTGAAGTCTTGGTCCAGCCTATAGGCACACACACGAATTCACTTGCAGTTATTTCACTTTAACAGCCGTGAGTCGCCATATCTGTTTAAACAAAGCCTAAAGTTTGGATATTATATAGTTTTTATCCCGTCGTTAATACTGTTGATTAGGCAATGTATTGACCCTACCGCTTCAATTGTGGAGGTGAGGTATGTGGCTTAGTGGTTAAGGAGTTGGACTCATGATCGTAAGATTGTGGTTTCTATTCTTGGACCGGGCGACTCGTTGTGTTCTTGAGCAAACAAGAAACCTCCAATGGCGCGGGACCCCGATGTTCAATTCTTCTCTTGTGTAAAATTTGAAGTGGAATGAGTTTTGATCAAGCTTACTTTCCCTTAAATCAATATAATAAAAAGTGTTTCTGCTTAACGACCCTGATAGCTATGGCATTCCCCTTTACGTACTAATTACACAAGATGTTAAATATAATATCTTCTGCAGCTATAATTTCCATATCTCGGATATTCATTCATATACTGTGATTATAAAAAAGGGTGAATAAGTCCTGGAGCGTGAATAGATTTTGACTACTATGATAACTGGTCTTAATTCTAACAAAAATTATTCATTACATATTCTGTAAAGATATCAACTGTTTCATAAAATTTTGTTTCGTAGTCGATTTGATGCACAGGGGTTTATCCCACCGAAGACTGAGTGATATATTATACTCTCGTTAAGACAGACCAGACTATCGTAAATTTTGCTCACAAGAATATTTTGAATTTAGTATTAGCAGCTTCAATTACAACATTCTCCTCAGCTACATACAGAATGCGTTTCTGTATCGACAGACAGTTCGTATTTGTAATTACGTACATTCAGCTGCTTTATAACAAAATACTTTTTCCAGTGACGTATTAGAATTACATTGATGAGATATGAACTACCATATTGTAGGACGAAATTCCGATATGATAAAGACTGTCAGCTGCGATAGTGTGTATTGTTGATATCTACTGACTGTTCCTCTCTAATCCATAACTATAGACTATCTACTTCAAAAGAATAAAACTTTCCTAACCAAAGAAAGGATGACTTAACTAAATTAAACTTCTTAGAATCAACACACTTTTGATTTCTGTTATATGAATAGTAATTTTCTTTGTATTGTGATAACATCAAAACTTATTTCAATTACTTTGATCTAAACCCTAAGTCTAAACCTTTACGACATTATTTGTGGCTTTTGAAAAATACTTTTCTTCTTGTATAAATAACAAGATTTTCAATATTACACTTCACAAGCATTAGAAGAAATATTTCGTAGCTCACTATTCATGTTATTTACTCAAGGTATTTTCTTCTTTACTGTTACAATTCTAGCTTAGCATCTCTTTATTCTTTTGTATTTTGTTCGTTGTACCTCTGATCATTGGAGGCAGTATTTAACGTTCTTTTTCTGGCTAAATTACAAAATTTGCTACAAAAATTTGCATATATTTTTATGTCATGATACACAAAAATGTTCCAAGACTAATGTCTGAAAAATATTCATATATCATGAAATGTATCTTAGTAAAATTTTAGACTCAGATTAAAATTTCCTATTATGTCAGATAATTTGTACTTTATAACAACTTTTTACAAGTTTGTAGCAGTGTCCCAGGAATACTGTACAGAATTATGTAGAACAATAAAAAAAAAACTGCGGAAATTAACAATACCCTGCATCAACTGAAAGTTTTGCCTGAAACGATAGACTTTTCTTCTCCCTCGCAGCGTAAAATTCATTCCCCTGTTTGAACTATTTGTTTTACAATTAATTAATTGCTTTCTTCAAGTAAAAATGTAACTAAAAACTGGGAATGATAGTAGTATGTAATAGTTAAGTATTACATAACTGAAAATGAAAACATGAACGCTGACTCGGGTCACAAGGAACATATATTCAACTATAGATTGAACATTGTTTTTGAAACATTACTGTTTTCTGTTTGATTAATACATATATAATCCTAATCCTCGTCATGTTTATTACTCATTCATTCAATATATCGTTATTGTAAAGTATTTTTCAAAAGCTACAAGATAGGCGTGGCTGTGTGATAACAAGTTTGCCTCCTAACCAAATGGTCCCGGGTCTAGTCCCACTGCGTAGCCATTTGGACAAGTATTTTCTACTATTGCCTCGAGCCGACCAAGGCCTTGTAAGTGGATTTGGTAGACGGAAACTTAAAGAAGCCCGTCGTATATGTATATATACACATATGTATATATATATATATATATATATATATATATATATATATATATATATATATATATATATATATGAGTGTTTGTCTTTGTGTTTGTTTTACACTCACATCCACATACACAGCGCTTGACAACCGTTCTTGATGTGTTTATGTCCCCTGTAAACCAGCGGCTCGGCAAAAAATTAACGATAGAATAAGTACCACATTTTAACAATAAAGTACTGGGGTCGGTTCGTTCGACTAAAATTCTTCAAGGCGGTGCCCCAGAATAGCCTCAGTCTAAATGACTGAAATTCGTAAATGGTAAAAAGTAAAAGAAAACACATTAAATAATAATTTCTTACAATGGCCCAATAAGATAAATCTGTAATCGTCTGATGTGGTCGATTGAATTTATTCCATTACATGACTGATGCTTTATCTATCCCTGTGGGGTCGATAACATCAGAACCGGTTATGTGTGTGTGTGTGTGTGTGTGTGTGTGTGTGTGTGTGTGTGTGTGTGTGCATTCTATCGACCATTAACGAAGTAAACAAAATCAATGTAACATCCCGTATAATCCATGCCGATAAAGAAAGTAAGGGAGGCATATTTTCAATCAGGTAGCGGAATGTTTCCGGGGGAATTGCAGCTCATTCTTTGCGGAGCGCCGAATTGAGCAAGGATATCGATGTGAGTTGAGTGTGGTCTGGCAGGAAGTCGGCATTTGAAAACATTCCAGTGATGGGGTTTAAATCAGGACTCTGCGCAGTGTCTCTCCGTTAGTGGGACGTTGTCATCAAACCACTCCTCTACAACCCCTGCAGTATGGACGGGTACTCGGTCATGTTGAAAGACACAATGGTCATCCTTGAACTGAGCTTCGAAGCTAGGCAACATGGAAGTGGTTAAAATGTCAGTGTAAGCTTGTGCCGTGACAGCACCACATAAAGCAATGAGGTGTATTGTATTATATTTTGTTCATATCGTTATCAGTTTATGGGGATTTTATTGTCATATGTTGTGGTTTGTTGGGGAGGGGGTGCTAGTGTTCAGGCTAGGTTTATCTTCTGTGTGTAGCTTCTGTAATTTGTCTAAGCGCTGCGTCTGTTCTATGTGTGGACAAGATCTTAATTTCTATGTTGTTGAGTGAGCCTCCGTGTTCCTGCTCAGCATGCTGGTACAGAACTGATGAACTCTTCTCTTCCTTAAGTTCCCTCAAATATCCATTTACTCACTCTCCTATGCTCCGTGCTGTTTCCCCTACATACGTCGTTGTCTTGTTACTGCATCGTCCCTCTGTACATCTTATACTATAGACCACATTTCTGGCTTTACAGTTTATTTGTAGGCTAAATCTACATACAGTACAGTTCCTATCAGTACAGGGGGTTCTACTAAAAGGGTAGGTTCTACCAATAAGGGATTTGATAGGGTTGCCTGGCCTTTCAGCAACCTTAATTCTTTGCTTAAGTTTGTCTAGGGCCCTTCTAAAGCGGTACGCCAGTTCGTCTCTAGAGGTGGTGTCGACGAACACGACGCTCTGGTATTTGTGGCCTTCCCTATTTTCTTCTTAATCTTTTCAATGGTGTTCCATGATTTGCTGCTATAAAGTGGGCAAATCCCATTCCTATCGTTACGTTTGATGGTTTCAAATTTCCTCACAGCTCCTTTGTATACTCTGATCCTTTCTTTATGGGTGTAACCAGAGAACTGCATTCGGTGAACGAAATGTTGTATATGTATCTTTAACTCTGTAGGGTCGCACATGCGGGACACATTTCGCATTACTTTGACGAAGTTTTCCATCAATATATTGAATTTGGCATTGTCCGCGATAGCTGAGTTCCGGTGAATCAGGTATTTGGAAGCCATAGGTTTGGCATAGTGTGAATGAAGGATTCGGGTTTTATTATTCTCAGTTTCCAGCCAGAGTTCTGTATCTAGTACTGGTAGTCTATGGTTAAACTGATAACAATATGAACAAAATATGATACAATACACAGATAAACAAATGGAATTAAATAACTACATGCGTTAACAAAATTAAATTAAATTAAATACAAAAAAAGTAGGTATAAACACATGAACAAATAAATAAAAAAAATTAAGCGAACATGTATAAACAGGGGATACAGATAATACAGGCACTCCCCATACACACATGCACTTACTAAACATAGACACACATAGACACACATAGAGAGATACGCATGCGCATATATAGACACATACAATAGGAATACAAAATACAAAATGGCTGATCGTTAGTAAGGTGGGACACATAAATAAGAAAGAAGAAAGCAAAGGACCACTGATGAGGTCACAGAAGTGTAACGAAAGAACTCTGGCCGAAATACGATTAATGTAATATAAAGCTGAAGCAAATTAACACCAAATATATAGTGCGTGTGTTTTTATTGGCTAAACTGGCAACATGACCATCCCCAAATACAACAATATCTGTTTCAACACGCGATTTCACATCAAGAATACATAAATTTCGCTTAGGCATAGCGAGACTAATAACCTGGTGTGAAACTCAATATTCAGATGGTCTAGAACGCAATGTTAGATGAGAGTAGTGTTGTAATGGGAACAAGGAGATGACGCCGAAAAAAAGAAAGGATATGTAATGGACTTCATTAGCTAACAGCTGTTTTTACTATAAGATGTAGTGAACTATTAGTTTAGTCCCTGGGTAGCATCATATAGCTTCATCAGAACCTTGAATATGAAGTGCACTTCATTTGGGGAAAAAAACATTCTCAGAACAAACAGGCGTTAGAAGTGAGAAAGTGGAATTTGATGCCTGTGGAAAGATCTCTCTACATCCTATAGCAGAAAACGGTTGTAAGCTAATGAAGTTCATTACATAACCTTCGTTTTTTTGCGGCGTCATCTCTTTGTTCATATATATATATATATATATAGAGAGAGAGAGAGAGAGAGAGAGAGGAGAGGGAGAGAGAGAGAGGGAGAGAGAGAGAGGGAGAGAGAGAGAGGGAGAGAGAGAGAGGGAGAGAGAGAGAGGGAGAGAGAGAGAGGGAGAGAGAGAGAGGGAGAGAGAGAGAGGGAGAGAGAGAGAGGAGAGAGAGAGAGGGAGAGAGAGAGAGATAGATTACCTGTGTATGCATGAGTGTATGTATGTATTCTAAAAACGTTGTTTTGACTTGCTCTTCAACATTTTAATAGAAATCTTTAAATTGCTGAAACAGAATGAAAGAACTGTGAAGCAATCATGTGAGAAGAAGAAAGTATCCTTAGTCTTGTTCAAATTTGAAAATTCAGTCACGTTTCCTGCATTGTTCGTTGTTATTTCTTCTAAACTTTCAAGGACAGTGTTCGCTTTTTATCTGTATTTGTCACCATTTAAGTATACTCAGTTCTATGTTGCAAGATTTGTGTAACTACATATAAATTTTTTTTAATATTTTTAAAAAATTAATCACATATTTGCTTAAAATACACAAAAATTAAATTCTTTTGCAACGTTTTCAATTTTTATTGTGAAAGTTATTAAACTTTCACTTTGGAATCAAATGTTTAAAATATGACATGTCATTCAGAAATGCACGGTAACTATTTTGTTGATCTTTGTTCAATACTAGAATTTACAATTACTAGCTTTTAATTTTATTCCAGCGAAAACAATTCAATAAAATTATACAGTAAAAAAAATACATGAACAGAAGTAAAAAAAAAATCTAAGAAATATAAAATATAAAAATAATATTGATTATATCAGACTACGATTTTGTGAGATCTTAGTATTGTCTTTTATTTGGGGGGTTTATAGCTGTTGTTGTTGAACTTCCTTTGTTTGTTACTATTTATTTTGTAAGTGATGTTTTCTGTTATTTGTGTTGGATATCTAATGGTTTGTCATTTACAAATGGAAGTGTCAATAACCATTTCAATAGTAACACAGTGACTATCGTAATTAATGGATTCTTCTTTGGATGCAACTCTGAAATTTATAGTGAAAGTAGTATAGTCGATTAAATCGATTCTACTATATTGCAAGTATTTTTACTGTGCCCACTACCACCACCACCACCACCACTCTCCTCCTCTACAAAAACAATACAATGCAAGATTAAGTAGACCGTGGCAGAATTTTAAATTCCAAGGGAAGATAGATGAGGACTGGCACTCGCATTAACTGGCAAATTTTGTTGTCGTTATTGACCAAATACTAACAATAACAATTTTGGCATAAGAACAGCAAGTTCTGGGGAAGGGGTAAGTCGATTACATCGACTCCAGTGTTCAACTGGTACATGTTTTATCGTCCCTGAGATAATGAAAGGTAAAGTCGACCTCAGCGGAATTTGAACTCAGAACGTAAAGCCAGATGAAATGCATCTAAGCATTCTGCCCGGCGTCCTAAAGATTCTGCCACCTTGTCGCCTTGATGATGATGATGATGATAATAATAATAATAATAATAATAATAATAATAATAATAATAATAATAATAATAATAATAATGGTTTCAAATTTTGCCACAAGGGCATCTATTTCTGGTGGGAGGGGATGAGTCGATTACATCGACCCCAGTATTTCACTGGTACTTAATTTACTGACCCGGAAAGGACGAAAGGCAATGTCGACCTCGACGTAATTTAAACTCAGAACGTAAAGACAGACGAAATTTCTCTAAGCATTCTGTCCGGCGTCCTCACGTTCCTGCCAGCTCACCACCTTAATAATAATAATAATCCTTTTTACTATAGGTGCAAGGCCTCGAATTTGGGGGATGGGGATAATCGATTACATCGACCCCAGTACTCAACTCGTACTAATTTTATCGGACTCAAAGAATGAAAGGTAAAGTCGATCACAGCTACATTTGAGCTGAACTCAAATCGTAAAGTCGGGCGAAATGCCACTATGCATTTTGTCCGGCATTCTAACGATTCTATCAGATCAACCTCTCTACTTTCACTTTCCTTTCCAAGTGGAATTTTAAAAAACCGATGAGGGCGTATCTGAAGAGAAAATTGTTTAGCTTCAGTTCTTTCGGTTGTGTCCACCGCACAACTTCTTTCCTATAGACACCAAACCGGTCAGCTGAATTTCATCAGCGCCCAAAGTTCCTCCGAAGACGTTGTCAGTCTTCTCCACCACTTATAAGTATGAATATGAAAGTGAGGTGACGTAGACACCCCTATCACAGCCCTGTTTTTGGTTTTCAACACTTTTACGGTCTGCATAAGAGCGACCAACTTCTAGAGAGTCAGTACGTTCAGAAGGGTAGAGAGAAGACATTTTTGGTGGACCAAATACTAATAATAGAAAATTTTAATTTTGGCATAAGAATAGCAAGTTCTGAGGAGGAGGTAAGTCGATTACATCGACCCCAGTGTTCAACTGGTACATGTTTTGTCGTCCCAGAAATAATGGAAGGTAAAGTCGA
Source organism: Octopus bimaculoides (assembly GCF_046866305.1). Classification (NCBI taxonomy): domain Eukaryota; kingdom Metazoa; phylum Mollusca; class Cephalopoda; order Octopoda; family Octopodidae; genus Octopus; species Octopus bimaculoides. The sequence goes on from NC_142929.1 coordinate 167,991,345, forward strand.
CCTCAGCGGAATTTGAACTCAGAACGTAAAGACAGATGAAATGCCTGAGGCTGAATTGTTCCGTCGGTTGGCCATTGATGATCCGCCCTTTTGAAAACTTTCGACCGATCTAAATTGATCAGGACACTAACCATACCAGGTTATTTAACTGACCTGTCTATAATGCACTGCGTGAGCTGTACGGCGTTGTAGTTAGATATGTTTGGCATCAGGCATGGTCCATCGAGCTCACCGTACAAAAGGTATTTGCAACAAATGTATAGTGTGGCATGTGGAATGCAACCTATTCATAATAAAAAAACAAAGGACAGGTGCTCCGGTCAGGAGTGAGTGTGACGGTCATACGGAATAATACAATGAGGGTGATGTAAATATTCACGTACACCTGGCTAACATTAAGGAAATATTCTCCTCAACACATTTTTCGGTGAGACTGGTCTCCTTCCTTGTAAACATTTACTAGTTCCTATTAGTTCCTGAAAATTCGGCGGAAACAAATCCCAAGCAAATTAAGTGGACTATCGAGGACCCTACAACACTGTCTGGTCGCATGGACTTAACTCTCCAGATGCCGAATTGCAAGCCCAGTGACTTACCTGAGTTTTTGTTCATTCTTTTGTCTATTGTGATCGTGTTACAGTGTTTCCCTGTTGTTGCTTTCGTTATTGATACAATTGCGTGTTTAATTGTTGTTGCAGTGATGGAGATAGTGATGGTATACTTGATGTTGCAGACAGTGAAGGTGGTCTAGAATGTAATGCGTGGGTGATTGAGATGTAAGATATAGTGATGAGTCGATGGGTTTTCTAACACATTTGTGTGTCCTCAGTCTTGGCTTCTATTTTCCTCTTCACCTGAAAAAGTCGTTGAGGTTTCTTTTCTTAGGGTTGTTGTTGTTTTTGTGGTGGTGGTGGTGGTGGTGGTGGTGGTAGTGGTGGTGGTGGTAGTGGTGGTGGTGGTGGTGGTAGCTAATGCTACTGCTGGTGTTTATGTTGTGCTATTTTCATTTGGTTAGCAAAGCTTTCAAAGCAAACTGTTGCTGCTATGCCTACCTTTACTGCTGCAGCAGCTACCTTCAAGGGGCATTTAGCTCACCAGAGGATTGGTTATACCATATGTTTGTCACCTGTGTCTCTATATTCCACAATTACACGCATTTGTTGTGTCTATTTTGTCCGATTTCTCGTCAAGGTTTTCAGTTTGTAACTTGATAAAGATTTCGATAGCAGTTCTGTACCAGTTTTCCTGGTAGTGGATTTTATGTCTAATATTGTGTTTTTTACTTCTACAATATTGCATGTCACCATTTCAGTAACTTCACTTGCGCTACTCGCCAAGTGCTGTAAGTTTCTCGTTCTTTCTTTCCTGGCGATGAAATGCTTCGATGTGTGAGTATCTGATAGGAATCCTATCTCCACTGCCTCATTATGCCCGGCGCCAGTGATAAAACCAATGTCACTATATCCTTGGGTGTGTGTCAATCTTTCTTTAACTATTACTAGTCAGTAAGCCATAGGCTGTTTTCTCCAAGAGCTTTAGTGACACAACGTTGTGGTCTTCATGTTTTCTCTCCGGACGAGCGTAGTGCTACTGCACTGACTCTTGTTATGGATGCTTCTCAGTGCCTCTTTGTTCGGATTTTTTCTCAACAGCACCATCCCACCTCGGTCCACAGGACTGGAAATTCTCCCGTTCTACTACCAGTTCTGGTATACACCTGCTTTTAGATCACAAATAAGTCTGGAATAAGAAAGTAAAGCTTGAAGGTCAGACAAGTCCCAGTCTTTTCCTATATGCAGCTCGTCAACGTGTCATTGTATGTCACTGTTATCGGCATTTTACAAAACTTCACATTTCTGGTCGAAAACTGCGGCAGGCTGTCAATGTAAGAAGTAAAATCCACCCCGTCTTCGCGTGCAAAGTGCCGCTGAAATTCTGAGCACTTCACCCAGGACTCGAGTGATAAGTTCGCGTTCCGGCCTCAATGATCGAATTATTGCTTTGTTGCCACGCTGCATCTCTACCACCTGGGCCCGTCGAACGGCCTTCGTTTCTTCGCGTCTTAGAGAACGCACCCTAATTCATATAAGGCAAACTTCATGCTTGGCGTTGAAGAATTAGTTTACTACCAATCTCGTTGTCGGCATGGTAGCCGTTATGGCCTTTCCAACAGCCTCATCTAGCTTCCAATCTAGGTCTTCCACTACTTTAGACTTCCTTATCGCTAGTTATTTATTAAGTCTTAACGCCTCTACTGTAATAGCGCTTTTACAGGGCTATTCACCATCACTTGCTGGAAATTGCATATCAACTGATGGCCTTACTATCTCGGTCTCTGAACGCTTGTTGCGCCAAGAAAGACACGTTCAGCTTCTGGTATCTGGAGCCCAGCATATGAAGCGTTTCTAGGTCTATCGTGCAGTCACAAATTTATGGTCTGTGTATGGCTGATTGTTTGAAATTTGGGACAGTCTATGCTGTTCGTATCTGGTAACAGTACAACACAGCATTAGAATAAAGGAAAACTAAAGCCTAATAACAACCCTTTTTACTATGGGCACAAGAGAACCGAAATTTTAGGAGAGGGGCTAGTCGATTACATTGACCCTAGTTCTTCACTGGTACTTATTTTATCTACCATGAAAGGAGGAAATGCAAAGTCGATTTCGGTGAAATTTGAACTCAGAACGTATCGAGGGACGGATAACCTCTAAGCATTTTGTCCGGCGCGATAACGGTTCTGCCAGCCCACACACGTTAATAATAATTCTTATTTTGGTACAAGACCAGCAAGTTTGAGGAGTGTGGAAGTCGATTACATTCACCTTAGTGCTCAACCAGCACTTATTTTATCGACCCCGAAAGGATGAAAGGTGAAATTGACCTCGGTGAAATTTGAACTCAGAACGTGAAGACAAACGTAATGCTGCTAAGTATTTTGCCCGGCGTGCCAGCGATTCTTCCAGCTTGCCACCTTAATAATAATAATATTAATAATAATAATAATAATAATAATAATAATAATAATAATAATAATAATAATAATAATAATAATAATAATAATAATATCTAAAACTAAATCCACTTAGTATATCACTTTCAAGATAAAAATGTTCTTTCGCATCATATCCATGAGCGCCTCCTCTCTCTCTTTCTCCTCTCTCTCTTTCTCCTACGTAAAATACTGTCTATGTGATCTCAAATTTTAAAGCAAACATAATTTTCTTATGGTTTCTTAAACATTCACTTGAACAAAACTGTACAAATCCAAATATATGGTACCCTAGGCATAACACCTACATGAACTTCTAACTTGTTGTCTCTTGAGGTCTCTGGGTGAGACTTGGATCCAACTTGTACAAATGCAAAACAAAAGTCAAACATAAAATAATAATAATAATAATAATAATAATAATAATAATTCTTTTATTAGCCACGAGGACATAGATGAGGAGCACATTATAAGGGTAGACAATAATTAACATGGAGAGGTGGCAAAAACGTTAGCACGCAGGGCGAAATGCTTAGCGGTATTTCGTCTGTCTTTACGTTCTGAGTTCAAATTCCGCCGAGGTCGATTTTGCCTTTCATCCTTTCAGGATCGATAAATTAAGTACCAGTTGAGTACTGGGGTCGATCTAATCGACTGGCCCCCTCCCCATAAATTTCGGGCTTTTTACTTAGAGTAGAAATGAATATGGAGAGGTTACTTTGTATACTATCTATACTTTATTTCATTCCATCATCTTTCCCCTTTCCTTTTCATATGTATTATGTATGAGATAACATGAATGATGCAGACCTCGTTATACAGGATAAACTTCAACTAGGACCAGACAATGAACCCCACATGTCCAGGATTACCCTGACCACCAAAGGCATGAGCCCTATTATTTTCCTTTCTGAAGTTGTTATGCTTCTGAAACTTTAACTTTTCTTAAAATAGTTTTCCAATATCTTTCAAAGTATCTAATGAGTACGTGTATACTTATGTACAAAGATGTGTGGTTGTATGCGCACCTTTTCGTTACTTAGGTGTGCCATACGTCCGTTATGCATATATGGCTGGAGATGTACATACACACATACATACATACATACATACATACATGCATATATATATATATATTATATATATATATATATATATATATATATATATATATGAGAGAGAGAGAGAGAGAGAGAGGAGAAAGAGAGAGAGGAGGCGCTCATGGATATGATGCGAAAGAACATTTTTATCTTGAAAGTGATATACTAAGTGGATTTAGTTTTAGATATAAAATATTACAAAATATAACACATAAAATGTAACACATCTTCAGTGGATGTTAATGAATATTGGAAATATGAAAACATGAATAAGTAAAAACATAAATAATCGAATAATTAATCATATAAATGACCATCAAAGTGACTTGGGTGTATTCTACAAACGAAATGATGCTGAAAAATTCTATCTCTTATATCGGTCGATATAAACAATATATGACTACAAATACAAATATACATAAACAGTTAGATGCATAGACAGATATGATCACAAGCACAAACACACACGCGTGTACATGGGTGTGTTTCTCTCTGTGTATATAATTATTATCAATATTTCATCCCTAATGAAAGAAATATTAGTTCCGAATGAATACGTGTACACTAAAATCTGTTCCTACCATCTTCTAATCATAACTTAATAATCAAGCTAATTTGATCTGTTAATGGTGTTTATCGGGAATATATATATATTTTTTCATAAAGGACTTGTTCTCTTTAACTTCCTTGTCTGAAGCTAATTAGCGTTGATATTTATATTTTATTTAGGGCGGTGGGTTTGCAGGAGTCGGTTACGCGTGCGACTAAATGCCTCGCAGTATTTAGTTGTGTCTCTTTATGTTCAGAGTTAAAATGCCACTGAAATCAGCATTGCCTTTTATCCTTGTCAGCTGGATGACATAAAGTATCAGTCAAGTATTGGCGAGATGTAGTCAATATAATTAACTGTTCATTCTCAAAAAAATTCCTGGCCTTGTACATATTTTAGAAAGTAGTATTTCTGTCTTTGTTAAGTTATCGAGTCGGCAGAATCACTGCATCACGGTTTCAATTCTCACTGGTTGTAGATACACTACCGTTAGAGTCTCAAATGTTCTCGACAAAGTCATGGATTTCGGAGACACTTCTAATTTATTGTCCTCTTATACTTTTCAAAAAGAAGTTCGTATTTTTATACATTATTATTGAACAGAGTGTGGAGGCGCAATGTCCCATTGGTTAGGACAGCGGACTCGCAGTCATAGGATCGCAGTTTCGATTCCCAAACCGGGCGTTGTGAGTGTTTATTGAGCGAAAACACCTAAAGCTCCACGAGGCCCCGGCAGGGGATGGTGGCGAACCCTGCTGTACTCTTTCACAACAACTTTCTCTCACTCTTACTTCCTGTTTCTGTTGTGCCTGTAATTCAAAGGGTCAGCCTTGTCACACTGTGTCACGCTGAATATGCCCGAGAACTATGTTACGGGCACACGTGTCTGTGGAGTGCTCAGCCACTTGCACGTTAATTTCACGAGCAGGCTGTTCCGTTGATCGGATCAACTGGAACCCTCGACGTCGTAAGCGACGGAGTTCCAACAACAACATATTTAACAGAGACAACGCCGAGGGGGCATGAGGTAACCACAATGTGTGTCAACTTCACAAAGTGATTTCGATTCGTGTCTAAAGCCAATACTGTTAATACTCTTAATAAAGCATATACGTCATTATTATTCCATTTCATTCTCCCCTACAATATTTATGTATTTACTTTTCTGTATCATCTTGTTATAGTTTGTGGCTGAACCAATTGTAGTAAGGAGAGTGGAAATATATCCGTGACTTTCTTTTATTACCCATTGCAATAGCTAATACATTGTACTTCATACATTTAATACACGTAAGAAAGTTATGAACTCCACACAAACTTATTTCTCATATAAAATTTCAGAGCTCGTGCTTCAGTACATTGTGAAAATGGAATTTCTTGTGTTTGTAAACGCAACCTAAGCAGAAGCTGGGTTGTTACTTTATGATAACTTTACTATGATACACTAATTTAAGTTTAAATACTGGCATATTCAGCATTTTTTTCTTTCATATGGTCAGTAAAAATGGTTCTTATCGATTTATTTGGCTACACCTTTAGCACTTTACCTCCCTCTCTCCTTTCTCTCTCCCTCTCCCCCTCTCTCTCTCTCTCTCTCTCTCTCTCTCTCTCTCTCTCTCAATTAAAAATATCAGTATTCAGTTACTGACTACTTTCCCCTTACAAAACGGATATTTTTATTGTTGCAGTAAAGAGTAGCAGAAAAGGTTTTATTTCTCCTTTTTTTATATTTTTCATATTCTTTTTTTTTTTTGAATGCCGTGTGTTATTTGGTTATATTACCTTCTGACACCCCCTTTCATCTTTCAGGAATCGATAAAATCTGTACCAATCAAGTACTAAGATCGATTCAATTGACTTTCATCCTTCTCGAACACATTCGTGGCCGCTTACCAAACTTAGAAATCATTGTTATAGTTATTTTGATTCTTCTTCTTTTATATTTATGTTAGCATGGTTTTGTTATTGCTGCCTTTGCTGGTGCTGTTAATATGATGTGCTGCATTGTAGCATTTAATACCGTCCAACGGTATCTATCACAATAACCAGTGCCTCGGCTTCGCGGTTTTAAATTCTTCTATGTCCATTTTATCTAGCATCCGGTGTGATCGATAAAATTAGTGCCAGTTATGCGCTTGAATCAATTCCGTTGGTGATAATACCTTTACTAGTAAAAATTGGCCATGTGTCGAACCAAAGGAATCATAATTATTTACAGCTTATGATTGAGGTCAAACTACTAGTAATATCTTTCAGTCAATTTGATCGGCTATCAGTCTCTATAACAAAAATTGGTGAGGTTTCAGTAAAAATACGTGACTTTGTACTTGTTCTTTGGCCCAAAATCAGCCTGGATTAAACACATCTATACTCAAAGACATCCCAGCCACGTGCGCTCCATTTTCATTTCAATAACCATAGATATTAAGCCAATGTATTCTTTTTTGAAGATGACAATGTGATTTTAGAAGTAACTGACTGCTATTTCCTGCAGGTCGAGTGAGCACACAGGCATTCCTATCCACCGTTAGCCAAATATATATAACTCATTAATATAGACATAGTTTTTGCTGAATTCTAGATTAGAAGAGCAGGAAATAAAAGAAAATAATTTTTTCATTCCATATTTACTAACAGCCTATACGAAATTTTTTTAACTATTTAGTATTACGCGCATGCGCGTGGATTCGCACTTGCGCGCACATACACTCGCATGCACACGCACATACGTACACACATGTATATATATTGTTTGTAGTAGTAGTAGTAGTAGTAGTAGTAGTAGTAGTAGTAGTAGTAGTAGTTAGACTGCGAAACACAGTTGTTGTTGTTGGCACTACGTCGCTTACGACGTCGAGGGTTCCAGTTGATCCGATCAACGAAACAGCCTGCTCGTGAAATTAACGTCCAAGTGGCTGAGCACTCCACAGACACGTGTACCCTTAACGTAGTTCTCGAGGATATTCAGCGTGACACAGTGTGACAAGGCTGACCCTTTGAATCACAGGCACAACAGAAACAGGAAGTAAGAGTGAGAGAAAGTTGTGGCGGAAGAGTACAGCAGGGTTCGCCACCATCCCCTGCCGGAGCCTGGTGGAGCTTTAGGTGTTTTCGCTCACAACGCCCGGTTTGGGAATCGAAACCGCAATCCTATGACCGCGAGACCGTTGCCCCAACCACTGGACCATTGCGCCTCCACGCGGAATACAGTAGATCTACTTATAAATACCTTGAAAGATGAACACATATTGATGAAAACTTTTTAGTTGTCGGTGTTTTTCCAAGTAAATAGTGAAATACAAGGTATTGTGCGTTCTGTGTATAACAGAGAGCGTGCGGCGCAATGACCTTATAAGAGCTTTTGGCAACAAATCAAGTTTCGTTGATTAACCATATTTCGATATACTAGCAAATATTTTGCTTCTATATTTTCACTCAATTATTAATTCGCCAGTTACATCAATAATCGGCACCATGAAACTCAGAGTAATGATTCAACAGATTTGAACTTGTTATAAAATATGCGAGCTCTACTTTGCATATTGAGTACATGATGCTTCGGTTTTAAATGCAAACGTTCTTCAGTTCATACACATGCATACATACATACATACATACATACATACATACATACATACATACGTACGTACGTACGTACGTACGTACACATACACACATACACGCACACACACACATACCTATGGATTAAATGGATATTCGTTCTCACACTTATCTTTCAGTTCTTTATTCAAAGTGGCCAGACACAGCTTCTTTGAACTGGCCTCTCCCCTCTCTCTCTCTCTTTCTCTCTCTCTCTCTCTCTCTCTCTCTCTCTCTCTCTCTCTCTATATATATATATATATATATATATATATATATATATATATATATATATATATAATGTGTGTATGTATTTGTGTGTGTGTGTGTGTGTGTGTGTGACAACAGAATCAAATATATCATTAAAGAAAGGCAGAGAAAAACTTACATTTTTGTGTCCATACAAATTACATAGTTTCGAGAGATTGATAACATTTTTTTTTTCTTTTTGTTTTTTTGCTTTTTTTTTAATAATCTAAACTATATATTTCAGAAATTGTTAGATATTGTGATCATTTCTTAGCTACCACTATAATTGTTCACAGAGTTACAAGCCGAAATATATGTGTATGTAAATATGAATATATAAAGTGATATTGAATAAAAGTTTCATGAAATATATCATTAAAGTTTTAGTCGAAATGTCTGGTTGTCCTACAGTACTAAATAGAATAACAGAAATATAGCGAATACAATTACAACAATATAAATACCGACCAGTTTGATATTTGACTAACATGTGTTTAACAACTGAGTATAGAGATACAAAGATAGGCAGATATATAGATAGATAGATGGATAGATAGATAGATAGATAGATAGATAGATAGATAGATAGGTAGGTAGGTAGGTAGGTAGGTAGGTAGGTAGGTAGGTATAGGCGTGTATCTATATATATTGGTCGTGAAGCTTTAATCCCTAATTATCAGGTACATTGATTCAGCTTGCTGTATAGAACCTACCATTAATCTCATTTTCAAGTTTAGGAGTCGTATCACCTAACGATATTTGAAGCTGCGCATTATCAATAATGCTATTAGTTACTGTAAAGTTTAAAGATTCAAGACAGTTTTCAATAACTTTACATGAGATTTCGAAAATAAATATTACATCTATATATTGTAGTTTCCTTTGTGTGTGTATGTGTGTGTGTGTGTGTGTGTGTGTGTGCGTGCGTGCGCGCGCATGCATGGCCTTATGTTTCAGGTAGTGTTTACATTCAAAATTATATTGGGTCTTTTGAGTTACCGATGAAAATCTAATTTCCATGAAATGATTCAAGAGAGCAAAATACTTGAATCATTATCCCATTCCTTCTACATGCTCAACGGGAGTATAAATTGATTACTTAAATTTACCAAAGCATTTATCAATTTTTATAATGCTGCTGAATTCGGCAATAGAATAGAAGTTCAAACTTGCAATACGTCACTCATAAGTAAATGCTTAAAACTTTCCCTTTAGAAACAAAATTCTGGCCAGAGAACTATCTCTCGGCTCTTTTCGTAGAATCTGTACAAAAGCTATAGTAGATAGTAAAGAAATTACATACAAATACATGTCAAACATTTCCAGGTATCCCAGGCTAGTCTCTCAACAAGAAAATACTATAACATTATCATAACATTCATTATGATAATCTGAACCGGATTAAGGCCCATCTGATACCCCAAATACAGCTCAGTAATGGTGTCTCCGCGACCTTTCCATTGTCTTACAAGACATTTAGAAAATTGTCATAATTTATGACAATTAAGAAAACAGATATAATGTATTACTTGCAGAGTGGTAAATCTGGCGTTGGAAAAACAAATTTTATGGTGCTTCCTTACTTTGGTGCCTTAAGCACGTGTTTATGTTGTTTAATGGTTAACCCATGAATGGTACTGATCCTAACTAGGCCTTGCAAAAAAAAAGTACTGCACAGCATAACCAACGGTACATAATCTGCACCTTTATCTACCTTTGCAACAAATAACAAGCTAAAATTAAACAGACCACCTGGAAATGTTACACTTAAAAGTTGTTGCAACTGTTTGACTACAGATCAGCCTTGATTGAGCAGATATATGATCAAATGCATTCTACACATGGCCGTCCTGTCTTACTTTCAAACAGTCAGCTCTAACAGTTATATTACCTGTCACTGCACATACAGTTACACCCAAACCAGGCACTCAAACCATTGACAACAAACCACAACAGTTTTAAACCACCCTCTAATCTTGTGGCTTCTGTGTAGTCGCCTGGTTCTCTTAAATCCTACCTGTATTTTTAAAAAATGACATAGCTTAATGCAGTTCGAGACGAGATGGCTTAGATTGTAGTACACTTGATTATGGATATACTCGTCCTTAATTGACCCGGGTTAAACAATTATTGCAATAATAACTTGAAAATATTTACGATTCTTACTCAGTCCAGACAAAACGGAAAACGCAAGCAAAATAGCAATTGTATAGATTGCTTTATTAACCCCTAACAAATGTACTGGGAAATGCATACGTTCCTTTCACCACACTCATCTTCGCTGTAGCCACCACCAGAATTCACTGGCATATACACTATTGAGTGAGATAGCTTGTACATGGTCGCACGATGATAGAAACTGCATCCAAATTTTCCTCAAATAAGACTGCAATGTCTTTAAGAAATAGGAAGAGCACAGTGCTGTGACATTAATACATTTTCCACAGTCACTTTTAGTATAATCAAGTCGAATTGAGACGAATTATGTATCAAAACACATTCACAAATTCACAAAGTTAGTTGCTTGTCTTTACTGAATATTTGCATATTGTATAACATTATATTTGTATAACATTTGTTCGGTTTGACAATTAATACGTGACAATTATTATGTAATGCAGCAAAGAGCAAAACTAATTGTGTCGTTGGTTATTTAATGATTGTAATTACATAAATTACTATACGCCTTATTTTCGAGATAATTGTGTATGCATGTGTGTGTATGCACGTGTGTGTGTATGTATGTATGTATGTATGCATGTATGTATGTACGTATGTATGTACGTATGTGTGTATGTATGTATGTATTGTCGTCATCAACATTTGCAATTTTCTTGTATGCTACTGGTTTTTGGTAATAGCTTGATAAATAATTTATAAATTTATAGAAATATTACAGAATCATTTGTATGCATTAAGATTAGATTTTCATTTATTTTGCAATATTTCCATTATCTAATTAATCCGCCACTTTGCACAAGTTCTAAATTTGATTATAATAGGGAAGATTGTCATCAGTATTATTATTATCATCATTGTTTTTGTAGTTATTATTAGTAGTAGTATTAATATTAGTATTCCTGTTAGTGTTGTTCTTGTTGTTGCTGTCATATATTAAAGGGAACGGTATTAAAACTGTACTGGATATCGTTATTCTATGTTCTAAAAGAGCTCGGCGTGGAAGTAATTGTTAACGGAAATACTTTATGAAATTTTATTTTTCCTTTTTGCTCCAGTATTAAAAAATTCAGGTTTCTGAAATGTTCAAGGGTCTACTCCATTACCTAGTATAGAAGAAATCTTATGCACGTTGCAAGATGATCCATTCAGAAGTAGCAGATGTACTCACCACAATGGTGTTAGCAGCACCCATTAACATATTTATCCACTCATACATAAACTTCAAACCAGAGAGCAAAATATCAAAAATACAAACAATGAAATTATTAAATATATAGAGAGACCAACAAGTTTAAATACTTGTACAATAGAAGGCATAAACATAAGGCAATGTTATTACCAGTTTGAATATGGCAGTGGCAAGTTCGAACTCGTTAACAAACCACCTCGTAATAAACGGAATAGTGTAATACAAATTAATTTAAATGAGAAAACAGTTTTTAAAACCGAATGACTACACTTTCAACATCGTTTGCTAACGTTGTGGGCCAAAATAAGTTTCTCGACTCATAACAATTGAAGGAAAAACAGAAAGAAAAGTTGAGTTACGTCACAAAAGGAAATGTATTGATCTCTGGTCATTGTGTCATAGGATGTTAGCTCCATTGGCCAGAGCAGCGCGTATGGAAATGTGTGCCTGGGTTTTTAAGACGGAGATCAAGACGAGAAGACGTCTGCCTACAGACTAGTTTAACAGTATATAGGTTTCGGAATTACTAAGATCACATACAGTGCTTTAGTGTGAATATCAATTCATCATGTCGTCACTTTCATGTAAGAGAGCGCACATTTGGTGAAAGCAGAACAATCCACAAAAACACATGGTCGGGTAGGATCTGTGTGGGCAGTCAGATTCTAATGGCTCTGGAAGATCACGTGGCTCTTACGGAACTGAAAACAAGTCAATCAGTCTTGTTGCACGAGGTAGCAGTTGCTACACGAAAATTACTTGAGACCTAACTGCCCAAAAGAGAGTGGAAGCAAAAAATAGATTAACATACAACAGCAGAGGTAGCAACACCAACAGCAGAAATTTCTAGAGGTGATGACCACGACGGATAATACACCTGTCTGTATTGCACAGCTGGAGCAGTTGCAGATATCGTCGAAGGAGAAGTAAGTGAAGTTGCTTTGTCCAAATCCCATCGGGAGCCGAAGATGACTATAAACCGAAAAAACCTTCCCTTAACACAGTACTGGTCAGAAGCTATATGTAATAGAGCTGCCCCGAAGTTTGACCGAACTAAGTGAGAAACTAATAAGAAAAGGAAGAGGAGAAAAATAGACAAACGTCTATACAGAGGTAAAACATGAGGCCGGAAGTTCCCCACGAAGCAGCACCCAACTCCACTGAGTGCTTGAATTTACAGTAATCCGAAAATATACGGTAGAGTTGCTGAAGAAGGGGCAGTGAACAAAATAAATGGTGAGCAAAGAGAGCAATTATTAGTCATAACTCCTTCCAAAAACCGCGAAAGAATTTGTAGGCGTGGAAATCTCCAAGAGGTGACTTAACTTAAATTGACTGTTGTCTACCGCAAAAGATGACATAATAGCATGGAGGACTGTAAGGCTTTCAACACATCTCATTTCGTGGGAGGTGACTATCGTATTGTATCAACAAAAATCAAATTGAGTAACCGAAAATCAAAAATTGTATTTCATAAACACCTCAACTAGTGTGCAATTGGAGATAGTACAAAAATAGTCAGAGATATCGTCAATACAGTTGCACTTCACTTTAACAATCTCCCTGAATCCCAACAATCTTACCGGGACTTCGGGAAAATCTGCAACAGCGTCGGAAAAGAAAAGCTTCCTCCGAAACTAACTTCCAAATCTGCTACTGCAGATCACATTGAAGTTTCCAACACACGTGAAGCAACTCTTAGATCAAATTTCAACAAACTAGCAGCAGCTCAAATAAACCATCGCCAAATGTTCAACAGATGCAAAGGAGAAAAAAATTAACAATACTTTAAAGTTATTTGAAACTACCATCACCGGTGATCATGTACAAGTATTCAAACTTGTGCGTGAGTTTTCTGGGAAAAAGTCTGGAATCACTTTCATATAAGGTAACGACAGACTGAACATCTAGATGACCCACCTCTCTAAGCTTCTGAACTCTGATGACAATCAATCCTATGGCAATAGATAGAGTCATTGCGCCTCTTTTTGAATAAAATTGTCTCATAAGTTATGATCTATTTTTACAAGCTGAGGTCGACGGCGTCATTAAACAGATGAAACATGGAAAGACACCTGATCTTGATGACTTTCTGCTGAGTTCTGGAGGCTCTCGAGTGCCAGGGAATGTCTTCGAAATTTTTTAAATAACTCGCTGCGGTAGGAGAGACCTCCAGAATTGGGTATGTCTGGAATCATCCCCATTTCTAAGAAGGGCAACCTGACTATACTTGATAACTACTGAGGAATCTTTCTCACCCAGATTGCTGCGAAGATATACAGTCGTCTTTTATTGAATCGTTTGCGCTTTGTCCTTGACCCTCTCCTCTGAACAAATGAAAATGGCTTCCGTCAAGACAGATCAACATATTCACAAATCTTAACCCTGCGTAGGTTGATTGAGCAGATTCGAAATCATAACAAAGAGGCTGTGCTTATCTTCATCGACTTCCGTTAAGCATTTGACTCCATCAACAGGAATGTTATATTCTGGGTCTAAACCCTGAAGAAAATCATTGAGGAAGACGTTCAACTACATGGCAGTGCCTTGATCAACACGATGCAAGACCACGTTAAATGGAGGAACCTCATAGGGTCGCCAATTGGAGATGGAGAGGACTTTGCTGTTCGTCCTTTCAGAGCCGATAAAATAAAGTACCAGTTGGACACCGGGGTCGATATAATTGACTTACCCCACCCCCGAAATTACTAGCCTTCTGCTAAAATTTGAAATAATAATAATAATAATAATTATTATTATTATTATTATTATTATTATTATTATTATTATTATTATTATTGTATGGCAGCGAGTTGCCAAGATCGTTAGCACGTCGGGGGAAATGCTTACCAGCATTTCATCTGTTTTTTATGTTCTGAATTCAAATTCTACCGAGGTCGACTTTGCTTATCATCCTTTCGCAGTCGATAAAATACCAGTTGAGTATTAAGATCGATGTAATCGACTTAGCCCCTGTCCCGAAATTGCTAGCAAAATTTGAAAATTAAGCCGGCCAGCCGGCAAAATCATTAAGCACGCCGGGCAAAATGCTTTGGAGCATTTTGTCCGTCTCTACTTTCTGAGTTCAAATTTCGCCGAAGCCGACATTGCCTTTCCTCCTTTTGGGGTCGATGTAATCAACTAGTTTCTTATCCCAAAATGTCAGGCCTTGTGCCTATAGTAGAAAGGATTATTATTAATGTTATTATTATTCAATTTTACCAACAGCAAATATTTAAAGAAAACTTAATTAATCAGTGACTCTTGGCTTATAATTAAAACTCTCTTACATTCGGTTCTTTTATCTTTTCTTTCGCTCTTCCGTTATCAGCACTCAACGATTTAATAGGAATCAACAGATCGCTATTAATCCATTATGAAAATATGTAGGAAGCTACAAAAATGCAAAATAAGGAAGTGGCAGACAGAATGAATTTAATCAGGTAGAAATATTGATGGCATGCATCTATTCCAGTAGAGATGAATAACTGAGCAGTCTAATGTAGTTTAGGATAATTTTGTTTTTCTTAGTTATTTTTAATTTCAGTATTTTATTTGACATTGAAGTATCTTTACATTAATTATTTTCGAAAAAATAAAATATATATTTATATAAACGATAATGTGTTACATTTTATTCAAAGTTTTTGTAAATTTTCGGAAGCGTCCGGTAGAATATCCAGAATACGTTATTGAAAAAAATATCTAATTCATGCTTAATTTATGAGATCATTTTATGACATCGCTCACTCCAGATAACTAGAGAAAAAAAATGATAATTTCATTACGAAGTGAGTTAGTTTCCCGTGTTCATCACCTTACAACTTAACCTTTACTCTCTTCAACTTGTTAATTGAATGATTGGTTCTTAACTCACATTAGTTAATGCCGCATCTTTTTTTTCTTTCTTTTTTTTTTTTGGCAAGTGGGGAGGGTTCCACGCCTCTACTGTTTAGCAGTAATAGCTAATAGAATGAAGTCAGTGTGTCGTGAGTAGAAAAAAATAACTGATATTTAAAACAAAGCTGTTGATCGGAGAAGAACTCTACTGGAACGTTAGATATTTACACATCGCACGGCACACTAATATACCTTGGCAGAACCCATTTCGTATAATCGAAGCATGTTGAAAATCATGTTGGAAATCAATAAACTCCATTTTTATCTTATTTTAATTTATACTTCATTAACTATATTAATTCTTGATGATGCATATCACCACTACTTACCCCGAAGTCGCAAACCAATGAAGCAACGGCCGCTGATTACTCGACCTGCAAGGCATAGCAGTCAAATTACCTTCAAACCACATTTTATCGTCTTAAAAAGGGAGAAAAACATTGGATAATATGGCTGTAGATATATCATATCTGAAAATGAGCATGTTAATCACCTTTGGTCAAAATCTGCTTTATAAGGGTTCATCAGTAGCTAAAACCAACAGTAACAAAGCAGGACTCTTGTAATCACATTATGTTTTCTTACTAACGCCATAACTTCAAAATGAATTATCGAACTCCATTGTTTCGATACCACATTATTGTATTATACACTGTGGATATAACACTTTTCCTGTAATCAGTGAGGGTTTGATTCTCACCACCATCACTAAAAATATGCTGTATTCATAGGACAAGTTTTAGGTGAGGTGAAGGAGAGGTCAGATGTATCACAAACTACTTGCTTTGTATTATCGTATAAAGTAATTCCATTCGTAACAATACTGAATTTGTTTGCAGTGTCCATTTTCACAGCTAGATTGACACTGACAGAGAGAGAAACCGAGGGGTTGTAGATTAAATGAATATCGCATAGACACAGCACATGCCAGTGACGTAATAGCACATTCACTCACATAAGTACCTACGTACACTTCTGTTTGTAGTCCAACATGATGACGTCTTGTTCAGCGATAAAAACATGGAATCTAATTTGAATGGTCAGAAAGTTCAAATGCAAGGACATTTTACAAAACTGCATTATCACTTAGGGTTTTTACATTGATTTCATTCATTGGATTATGGATACCGTCTTCAGCAGCTTAAATAAATTAAATCGACCTCAGTACTTGCCTGCTACTTATTACCAACATCGGAGGAGAAATCAAAGGCAAAGTATCATCCAGAGACATGGGAAGGCAACGGAGACAACTAAGTATATTACAAGGTATTTACGCTCAACACACCGATTTTTTTCCCATCCAAGCCTTCTATACATATATACACGGGCGCTTGTGTTACATATGCTTCCCATCATATTTATATAAATATCTGTGTTCTTGTGCGTGTGGGTGGGGTGTTTCTACTCTTGTTTTCAATGTATTTACACATTCAGTTGGGCGCGTACTGTAATGAACTCTATCATTATATAACTTTTAACTTGTTTCAGTCATTTTCTTTTGCCGAACAGCTAAGTTACAGGAACGTAAACACACCAACATCGGCTGTCAAGCGATGGGGGTGACAAACACAGACACACACACAAATGTACATATATATATATATATATATATATATATATGTGTGTGTGTGTGTGTGTGTGTGTGTGTGTGTGTGTGTGTGTGTGTGTGTGTGTGTGTGTATATATATATGCACGACGTCTACCAAATCCACTCACAAGGCTTTGGTGACCAGAGGCTATAGTAGATGACACTTACCCAAGGTGTTACGCAGTGGGACTGAACCTGGAACCATGTGATTGGGAAGCAAGCTTCTTACTACACAGCCATGCTGCGCCTATATATATATGGAGAGAGAGAGAGAGAAAGAGAGACATTATTTAGGATATGTTTTACAAACCTGAGAAACACACGTGTCATTTTATTGTTTGTGTACATTTGTTCAAATAGTTAAGTGTGGGTGTATGTGTGTGTGTATATATATATATACATATATATATATATATATATATATATATATATATATATATATATATATATATATATATATATATAAATATATATATATATATATATATATATATATATATATATATATGGTGGGGAGGAATGTACCAAAATTCATAGCATGTCTAGACAGGACTGTCCGTTATATATAAATGTGTATACAAGTTGATTGAAACAAATACATTACAAAAAATATAAATACCACTTTGTATTTACTATCACAATAAGGTTAAGTGGAAGTCGACCATCGTCAGTTTGACTTGCAGCAGTGCTTATAGCTCGATTATTAATATAGTTACATACCCTACAATGCTGTATTGATCTCATGTTTTCGTATCTCTCTTTTCCAATCACTGTCTGTCTAGACTTCTCGGGGAAGAAAGCCACTTGCTCGAATGAAAACCCATTAGCAAATTCGGACCCTTGCTCCCAATAATTCTCTATCTTTAATATTTATTTCTATTTTGTTTTCTCTATAATAGTCTACAATGACTTCTGTTTTTCAGAACTCACCGACAGTATTCTGTTCTCAGTATGAGTTTCCATTACATTCACCCATACGGTACGTTTTTCTCTATAAAAGAAAAAAAGTTCTGTATTACAAACTTCTGCAATATGGAATTCTGAATTTACAAATATATTTTGAGTTACTGAGATGTTTTACTCTTTAATTTTCATTTTTTCTTTTTTTACTTTTAATCACGTTTTGATTATTGTTGTCCTCCTCTTTACTTCATTTTTGTTTGATTCATTCTAGAAACATTCACCAACATTTTCCATATTTAGACTGAAGCGATTTAATCCTCTCAACACGCTGCTATAAGCTTGAGGTTGAGAGAAACTGGTTTTAATGTTGACATTGATGTCGATTCAAAAGACTGTCCTTATTCCTTTTTATATACATTCATCCATATTTCGTGTGTGTGTGTGTGTGTGTGTGTGTGTGTGTGTGTGTGTGTGTCTGCGCGCGTGTGTGTGTGTGTGCCGAAACTCTGAACTCGGTCAACCTCCTCTTCCTAATAAAAGGTAATGATATCCATAATATCTGTTAGGCAGCTGATGGAAGTATATGTTTGATATGCTTACTGTTTGTACTCTCGTTGTTCTAAGTCCTTCATTCTTGCAGAGTTGAATTTGTTAAGGGTTTCTTCGTTTCTCGGTTATTGATGAATTTGTTGATTATATTATACCACACATTGATATTGCGTGTTTGTCTTTCGTAAGGATTCTAAATCTGATTAGGGTAATACTCGTTTAAGGATTTCTAGTTTTTGGAAATTTTTCGAAGATCCTCAGGGAACTATACTGGGACGGCTGCTGTTCGTAGTAATTCTGTCAGACTTATTCTCAGACATGCAGTCATACACTTTTTCCAGCTATGCTGATGACTCAACGGTATCGCAAGCAATCGAGGTCCCTGAAGATATCTCAAATACCTCAAAGCTACAGTAAGATTTGAACAAAATATGCATGTAGACAAAAGAAAACAATATGCAGTTCAATGCTGACGAGTTTCAAGCATTCAGGTTTCGGCCTACAAACGGGATGCAATCATAATATGCATGTTCAGGGGTTTTGCAATCGCAGTTGAGTCGGTGCGTGACCTGGTAATCTACTTCACCTTTCTAATCTATCGTTCTGTGTGCATATTACTAAGATGGCAACAACGTGTGAGTGACTGGTTGGATTCTGAGATCATTCAGAACGCGAAAAGGGAAATCATGTTGCTCCTATGGAAAACATTCGTACTCAGTTGCCTGTTCTCAATTATGGATTCCACAAAGCGTCAAATTAACGAAAGAACTCAAGGCAATCCAGCATCGCTATACCAAGAAGATGGACTTCTGAAAAAGGCTAAAGAGTTGATACTCTACTTCCTGGAGAGAAGATGCGAAGGTATGCAATCTCTTTACTTTCTCTCTCTCTCTCTCTCTCTCTCTCTCTCTCTCTCTCTCCTCTCTCTCTCTCTCTCCTCTCTCTCTCTCACCCTCTTACTTTTACTTCTAGCCTTTCTTCTTTCTCCTTGTCTTCCTCTTTGTCCGATCCCCTTTTCTTTTCTCTCTGTCGCGCTCTCTCGCCCTCTTTCTCCTCTGCCAACTGCTGACACGTGACCCGTGACCAGCCTTTCTTTCTTTCTCAATCCCTTTTTTTACACCGGTCGCGTAGCTGACCGGTCCTAAATTCTCTGTGCCACACTGGCACACGTTTTGCTTTTTCTCACATTTCTAATCCTTTAGGATTGCCCTCTAAGTGTTAACCACCATTCGTGTTTTTTTCTTTTTTGGGCCCTGAGGCCGTATTCTGTTCGTTTCTTATTCATTTTATCTTTGTCCTTCGTCCGTCATCTTAAATTACATTTATTCATTTTCCTACATCCACTTCTGCATCGCTTGTTATCCATGTGTCGTTTTCCCTTGGCCCTATATTCTCCGCAACCTTCGCGGGCACCGCCAGCATGGGAAACACCTAGAGTCTTTTCATTAATGGTGCGAAACTGAGTAATACTAACTGGCTGATAACTGATGAAGAATCAGAGACCCTCTATGACTGTCTTCCGTCCGTTTGTGCACTCAGTATATGTTATCCGTTGTTTACTTTTCGTTGCTGTATTTACTATATATTCACTTAAGTAACGGAATGCTTTTATTAACAGTAAGTTTTTATTAGCAGTAAGTTTTTATAAGTTTTCTATATATCCGTGCGTCTCTATTTCTAGCCTTTCCTGTTTCTCCTTTTTCCCTCTTCGTCTCTTTCCTTTATATCTCTCTCTCTCTCTCTCTCTCTCTCTCTCTCTCTCTCTCTCCCTCTCTCTCCCTCCCTCTCTCTCTCTCTCTCTCTCTCTCTCTCTCTCTCTCTCTCTCTCTCTCTCTCTCTCTCTCTCTCTCGTTCTCTTCTATTTCTAGCCCTTCTTCCTCTGGTTAAAACTGATAATAGATTTATATATATATATATATATATATATATATATATATATATATATATATATATTCAGTAACGCCTCAATATATGAGTTAATTCGTTCCCGGAGAACGCTCGTAAAGCGAAATATCGTAAACAAAAAATAGAACTCATATAAACTCGAAAACCCAGGATCTCGTGAAGTGAGGTATTACTGTAAATGTACATACATACATGCATACATACATACATACATACATACATTCATACATACATACATACATATGTGAAGTTAAAGGAAATATATTTACTGTTAAACATGTAAACATAACGTAAACTGTAATTTACAGCCAGATATTAACAAATATGATGATAGGCGTATGTAACAAACGCTCACATACTTGTGTGTGTGTGTGTGTGTGTGTGTGTGTGTGTGTGTGTGTGTGTGTGTGTGTGTGTGTGTGTGTGTGTGTGTGTGTGTGTGTGTGTGTGCACGCGTGTGTGCGTATGTATGTAGTGTTAGCAAATAAGACATGTACTATACTGTCAAAAGAAATCAGTATAACTCTACGTCGACAAGTACTATGCCTTTAGCTTCACAGCAAATTACTTTTACTACGCGGTTTCCAGTCCCTGTTGAAAGCTAATTTGAGTTTAGATACGCAGTTAATATTTTTGGGAATAATAATCCCAACATAACATCCTATTTTAATTATATCCTAGAATTTGGGTGTTTTAAACCTAGTCAAGAGAATCCGATATTAATACTGAATATAGCGTAAAAGGGTTCCTCTGAATATCAGACAATTTTTAATAAGTTCTTCTCCAGCGTTTTATTACATCCATAAAACATAGATTTAAGTTTTATTGAATGTTTTCAGTCATATTTTGTGTAAAAGGCGTTTGAACGTAAACCGTTCCCAACACTGATGTTTTCGTTTTTAGCCTTGCTATTCATTATTAAGCTCTTGCAAAATCTCAATTTAAGGATAGTTGTTTATAAATTATTTTTAAAATATCATTTTCACTATATATATATTAAAATTGTGTTAAAACAAAAGCAAGTGTTACTCGGACGGGTTGAATTTAATTGTACTGTCATCATAAAACGTTGAATGAACTGCGAAAGACCAAATACATATGCACGCGCGTGGGTCGTATTCAAAATTAAATCAATTGATATGGCGTGTTCAAAATGCGTCTGGTTCCTTATCGTAGAACAAATATTCCAGTAGCTGACGTGTTTATATTTTCAATTGTTTTACACGCAAACACATAAACGTATACACATCGACAATGAGATGTATAATAAGATGGTATGCCTATACACGCAGACATAAGGTTTACGTTTACATGTACGCACAAAAGCATGTGTGTATGTGCGTGTGTGCGTATATATAAATGTATAGGCATTTATATCCTTATGATATATATATATATATATATATATATATATATATATATATATATGCATAAATTTATGTGCTTATAGTATGTGTGCGCGTTAGTGTGTGTCTGTATATATAGATAAACATATATATATATATATATATATATATATATATATATATAAGAATTTAAGGATTGGAGAAAACGCATGTTATAATTGCATACTTTATTCCTACATATGTTTCAAAGGATTACAACCTGTGTGATCCATGGGGATCTTTGATTAATCGGTCATAATGTCTTACGTTTAAGATGATTCCCATGCTTTCCCTGATGAGAAGGTTACAATTTTAATATCAAAGATCCCTATGGATCACACAGGTTGTAATCCTTTGAAACATATGTAGGAATAAAGTATGCAATTATAACATGCGTTTTCTCCAATCCTTAAATATTTAAGTATACTCAAATACCCAAAATTTCAAGGAGTTCCTTGCCTTAAAAACAGGAACTAAACCACAGTTATTTTGTGTTCTTTGCTACATTGTTTTCTATTAACCCATTTATTCTATCAGAAGAATTTTTATTCATTAAGATAGAAGAAATACACATAATTATATATATATATATATATATATATATATATATATATATATATATATATATATATATATATATATATATATATATATATATATATGATACATATATAGTTAAATAAATGCATACATACTTATACATACAATTTTTTAAAGATTTGCTTTCATATCGAACAACTATAAATGTCATTTAAAACATTTTTATTATTTTTTGCAATTGCGTATGTTAACAGGTATATAATCAATCTATACATGTGTGCGTGTTTACAGCAGTGACTGTATATGTAGGTGTATACACATTTGATTATGTGTATCTATTTGTGGATTTGTGTGTCTAAAAAACAGATGGGAAAGTAAATCACAATTTCTCACTATTTCTACATTAAGTGCCCATTATATATATTTATATTCCTCTGTGTTTCGGTCTACGTCTCTCTATGTGTTGTTCACATAATTGTCTTTATGTATAATACCTTTATGCAAAATACAATTATACAAGTAACTATAATTCATCTTTTGATATTTCAGTTTATCTGTACATTACCGCATTGCTTTATAAACTTTCTTCTGTGTGTATTGCAATAAACATATGGTATAATGATAATAACACCGTATATATTTGTGTTGCCGTATCTATCTGTCTGTGTTCGATACAATACATACAATACCTTATGTTTAAAAAGCCGCAAAATTCTGTAACAAAGAGGTATATTTAGAATCTGTGACTTTCGTAGTGAAAGTCTAATGAAACACTACAATAGCTTTTTCATATGTTTCCTTGCATACTCACAAAACATACATATAATGTGTGCGTGTGTGTGTGTGTGTGTGTGTGTGTGTGTGTATACACATACATACATACATACATACATACATACATACATACATACATACATATATATATATATATATATATATATA
>NC_142929.1:168019917-168027417 GCF_046866305.1 Octopus bimaculoides
ATTGCAAGGTCGATAGTTGGGCCCGTCAGTAGGGCACCGTATTGAATATTTTAGAGTCTCTTCTTTGACACCTAATTGTTCCTTTCCTTCTTTCAAATACTC
Source organism: Octopus bimaculoides (assembly GCF_046866305.1). Classification (NCBI taxonomy): domain Eukaryota; kingdom Metazoa; phylum Mollusca; class Cephalopoda; order Octopoda; family Octopodidae; genus Octopus; species Octopus bimaculoides. The sequence goes on from NC_142929.1 coordinate 168,020,020, forward strand.
TCTGAAACTACCGAAAAAGAGATTCTGATGAAATATTAAATTCTTTCAAATGAACATACACGTATTTGTTCAAGACTTCATTAAAGCGAAACAAAAAAAGATGTACATGAAAGAAAATGGGTTAATTTTCTTAGATTCGTGTTTGTCAACAAGGAATCGGAGCCAGATTTCCAACATGTCTCGTCAGAAACTGACTTTCTACTCTACGGCTCCCCATATTATCTTCAACCTTTCTAAAGCTGAGAATTTCGTTTCTATTAAGTCAATCAAGAAAATTTTGTTGACGAAATGTATAACTTATACTGAAACACAGTAATCATTTTTGGAGCAGCCGTATAGTTGACTGAATAGTCACACATGTTCATCTATTATTTTATTGACTACAAAAGTTTAATATTGTGCGAAATGAACCCAGATTAAACCCAGCAGTACATTACTCCTGCCACCCTACCGCTATATATTATAATAAAATACTATTGAGAGATTCCTTGATGTCTTTTACAAAACCCAAAATGCCATCGTTTTAATTAATAGAAATAAAGAATTCCTTTAAAAATAAAGTGGAAAAAACTGCATATTAACATGACAATATAACTGGCTCAGTTGTAATATAAATAATATAAATATCAATTTCAAATTTTGGCTCAGGGCCTGCAATTTCGTGGGGAGAGGCGAAGTCGATTACATCGAATTCAGTGTTCAACTGGTACCTACTTTATCGACACCGATAGGATGAAAAGCAAAGTCGACCTCGGCGGAATTTGGACTCAGAACATAAACGTAGATACCACTAAGCATTTTACCTGGCGCGCTAATGTTTTTGTTTGATGTTAATTCATATTACATGTTGGTACGTTTCAATCTATAAATACTGGCTGGATAGACAGAACCAGTAGATGTTGATTAAAGAGACATTATCTATTGTAGATAAATATAGACTGAAAATTATGACATATACTGTTGACTTTAACGTACACTTCTGAAAAGAGGTCAAATTTATAGACTTAGTTGTTATGTGTTGATAAAGTATAAAATTTCATTAGTATGAAGGTTGTCGGCTTGAGAGCTTGTAGAGATCGACGAAGTAGATGTAGATGCAATCTAAAAATATCGGACAAGTATAACTAGTAGCTGTCGATTGGTTTGACAATGCCTGTAGTCATAGCTTTTAAAATGTCGATTAAACGTCTCTGTAGACGTCGACTGGAAAAAAATCTTGTCCATATCTTCTGGGCATATTCGCCATGCATGTGCACACACACACACACACACACACACACACATTCACTACCTCTCAGCTGATGTGACAGATGATCGCCTGGAAGATAAAAAAAATATCAACTGCATTATTATTTGATTTGGAGCTTGAAGGGATGGGATACGAGTGTAAGATGCAGAATTTCTATCCAGTCTTTCGTTGTTGTATAAACAAAATATCAACAACACCGTAACAGAACTATTTCTAGTGCTTGCAATTATAGGCTTCTAGCGTTATTAATACATGCATAAATTGTAGCAGATAATTTTTTTCTTCAGCCACTGCAAAAAGAACATCTGCTGAAATTTATTAGTTTTAATTCTTGCTTCACAATTTAGTAGCGCTATAAACAAAATTAGAATATAACGAAACAAAAATTCGAGATATTCCTGATTGTTATTATGAATTTTCTAAGCATCATCATCATCACCATCATTATTATTATTATTTGTCAATTACATGATAGTAACAATAATTACAGTTATTACTAACATTATTATTATTATTAATCTTGTTTTGAAGTTTTGTTATCATCATACTCTTCTACTCCTCCTCCTCCGCCTTCTCCTCCTCATCATCGTCAACATCATTATCATTGTCATCATCGACGTCATGTCTGCAAGCATGAATAATACAAGCATACATCATAAAACATTCTCAGAAACTAGATTGTTTTGATATAATTGTAGTCTTTTTTTAAAAAAAAAATTAATAAAATTATATTTTAAAATAAATGAAATGAAGAAAGAAAATTGAAAGCAAAAAAAAATAAATAAGAGAAACCGCACAAATCAAAGCTGTAAGTCAATGGACGTTAAAAAAAATTCTGTGTTGGGAATGAGATTTAAATTTAATATTAATTGTGAATTTAATCTAAACCCAGTTATTTAAAAGCCAAATTGATTTTCTAACTTTTTCAATTTTTTATGTCGATCTAATTATTATTAGTAGCAGTAGTATGATGACTAACATGACCATTATTCCTGTTGTTGTTGTTGTTATTGTTATTATTAATTTTGTGATCATTATAATCATGATGATGGAGATGGTAGGGTAGGGTCGTCGTTGTGACGATGGTGATGATGAGGAGGTGGAGAATAAGGATGATGGTGTTGGTGGTGATGATGATGATGATGATGATGGTGGTGGTGGTACTGCTACTGCTGGTACTGGTGCTGGTGGTGCTGGTAGTGGTGGTGGTGGTGATGTTACGCTGGTCGTGGTCATGATCAGGTTTGTCTGTTATACCGTTGGTTTATTGATGGTTAATAGTTTATTTGTCACGCTACATAAAGCAAAATGGTTTTCTGTCATGTTTTTCTATCAGTGGAGTGGTATAGACACTAAGGGATCGAAAGTGATGTTTGCAGGTTTAAAATATATTATTCATTAATATTCAGTAATAGCCATTATTCGTTATATAACGTGACAAATCAAATATCCTACATGAGAAAGAAATATTAAACGAAATATCAAAACCTTCACAACAGAACTATTTCTACTGCTTCTAATATTATTAATACATGCAAAAATGGTAGATTATATTTTAATTAGCCTATATATTTACTGTTTGTGTGAATATGTGCGTGTTTCTGCGTGCATATGTGAGTGTGCACGCGCGTATTTATGTGACCAGTTGCCATTTACTGAGTCAGTCTAGTTCATATTAACAAGCTGTTTCTACATTCTCAGTACTACAGACTGCCTGACACTGGTTTCGATTATGCATCTCGTTAAATAGATCAATTAATGCCTGGGTAATACAATACGTTAGATGATGAAAACAACTTGTGATACAAGTAAATAACGATATTTGCCGTTATGTGAGTGTGCGGATGGATTTTTTCCAAGATATCAAAGAAATGCAAGGTTTTTTTTTTTATCTGTAAGTCAACAGAGGAGGCAGGACTCCTGAGACTAGTGGAAGAGAGAAAGAGAAACAGAGACAGAGCGGAAAGTATCTTCAAACCTGAAATCTGAGCCAAATGCTTCAAACAGCGTGGACTCCTCTAAAAGTGTCAGGTGGTGGTCTTAAACCGGGTAACGTATTAAGTTTATCACCCAAGGTGGCCATGACTGAATTTGAAGGATTCTGGAGCCAGAAAAAATGTAGTAACACATCTGGTTCAATGTTCTAACGTTTTACTAACCAAGTACCCTGAAGTGGTACTTTTTAACGGCCTCGTAAGAATAAAAGGCAAAGTTAACCTCAGCGAGATTTTAACTCATAGTATAGAGAAACAGAACAAATAACGCGAGACATTCCGTCCTACGTTCAAACGACTCTGTAATTAATCACATGATTACAAATTCAAATTTGAAATACTGTTATTCGTTTGAACTTGGTCTGCCTTAAAGTGACTCTCAGATATTTCCCATAAAGATATGAGCTATCGCAACGATTCAAGGAGTAAGGAGGAAACTACAAATATAATTTTTTTTTAAGTACACATAACACAAGCCATGAAGAACAATATTTAGAGGTGGTGGGGAGATACATGTCCTTCGTTATACATTAAGGATTCAGTTATTAGATCAACTGAATATTTTGTTACCCAAGTAACGTAACTGAATGTTTTATAGACACGTGTACTCTTAACTAATTCTTTGGTAGAATCAGCGTGACACAATGTGTGTGCAGTAATGCTATACATTTTAAATTACCAGACAGGCTTTTATGCAGCTTCCACTGGAGGAACTTCTATAATTTCTTTCAACTCGCAATTTTACGCGCAAGTTACGGATCAACCCGAGGTTACAGAAAATTACATTTGCCCGAGATGCCATACAGTAGTAACGAAGCAAACTTCTTAACCATACTCCGCCTATAGAAGTACTTATAGACATACATTTAAGGAAGTATGCATGCCAGAGTCACTTATGCATTTATTCAACCAAACACGATATCTGAAAGAAAAGGCGAAACGGTCATGCCTTGAATAATTTGACCATAAGTTTACTGATCGAGGCCGACTTGAATTTAAGTATAATACAAATACACATATTTTTATGGATTAGAAAATAAGTACAACATTCTTGGCCTTATTCAGACTTATTAGATGGGTGCAGTTGATGTTCAGTGACAGAGTGAGCGACGAGATAACTGCAGAGAGCACAATTCTGAAGTGAAGTTACTGGCTACAGTACTGTTTAAGGGTGAGGTAATAAGGATATTGGTGGGGATAGACAATCTGCTTTAGATAACCAATCTCTGTTGTAATATCTGTAGGAAAGGAAGAGATAAGGAATAATACACTTATTTGTCAGTTTATACGAGGGGTGCTGAAAAGTTCCTGGCTTTGGGTAAAAGAAAATAAAGGAAGATCAGTTAATTATGATTTTATTCAACGTATTCCCCTCTTTTCAGCAGCCTCTCGTATATTAAAGCTGTTTAGTAATAACAAAAGATATCAGTTGTTTTTACCAGCTTGCAATCCCCTCTAATGTGCATTGTCTATATCATTCAGAAATTTCGATCAATTGATTTTATACGAATTATCGTTCCTGCTTGTTGTTTTTAGATTTTAGGCACCCATAGAGAGAGGTTTGCTCTGAATCCCTTCAATGATCTCAGTTGGTCAAGGTTGATCATATATGAGTTTCTTTCGTATTTGTATTAAGTATGCCGCACGTTCCCTTGAGGTATTTTCCTTCAGTCATACTGTTAATATAGCCTATTGGTAAGTAAGTCTTTGCCAGTCAACCGAATAACCTATCTAGAATGCCGAGTATCTGTGTACGGATGTGTCAGTTTATGTTTGTGTGTGAGAGAAAAATAAAATGTGTGTGTGTCTGCATATTTCTGTGAAAGTGTGTGTGTGTGTCTGCATATTTCTGTGAAAGTGTGTGTGTTACATGTTAGATTTAGTTTCTCGTATACTTAGCAATTTTCGTCATGATGTGTTTGATGTTTCAATCTTATATAACTTTACCTTCAGAATTTCTCACTCAGTATAGTGTGAAGGTCAGACATGAGTTAACATTCTTTCCGCCATGCTGTTGGTGACGAGGAATGTGGAGATGAGAGGAGGTTGTCAGTGTTGGAAAGTGTAATGTGTATTCTATGAATTAAGCTGTTGAGATATATTTACATATAATATTATATCATTTCTATGTTAGATTCCAGATAAAATATTTCTGCATAGCTCTTTTGTTTAAATATCGATCTGTAACTGCATAGCTATAATTTATTCTAGATGCATAATTAGTCTGTGAGAAAATATGGTTGGACTGTGACCTAAGTAACAATTATATTTCCAAATATACAACCTTTACATTGGATGTTGTAACTTACATAAGTCGCTTGTTAAGTGACAAATATACATCTATATATATACAAATATACATATATACAAATATACATACATTGACAAACATATAACAATACACAGACATATATAAAGCAGTCAAATATATAAAACATGTATCAGTGAAGACATTTTTATTTAAAGAGAAGGTAGTGATGCATATAGAAATATACAATGCATAGAAAATATGCAGTAACCACTTAATAATAAATATAAATTATATGAAATAGTTATACAAAATCATTTCATTATTTTATTTTGTTAGCTGGGGTTTGTTTCTTCTTTTGACTTTGTTGTTTCTCTTTGCATTAACTTCGTTTTGTACCACATTGTGTCATATAAATGAGATACATATAGTGAAGAAAGTACAGATGACTAGATTAAGAGCATTCCAGAGGGAAGAATTTTGGACACAGATGCGAGTCATGTAGGTCTGCGTACTTTGTGTTTCCAGTGATAGTTTATTGTGTGGAAGATGAGTACTGTTATACTGATCTGTTGTCTTCTCACTAAAGAAGTTAAAGAATACGAACAATGGCGGAGTCGATAAGATTTGAAGTATTTGCTTCAATCGCCATGATTTTGTCACAAAATTTGAAATATTTCATTCTCTACATATCCTGACACTCAGCCCTAAGTTCTTGCCTAAACGAATTCAAGAAGTGTAAAAAGAAAAGTATTGTTTAATATTAACAGCAGTGAACTGGTATACAGTTTCGTAACTCATCGCTCTAATTATTTACATTATTTACATTTGACGGATATTTCTCATCTTGTTTGTTGTTAACACAATGTTTTGGCTGATATACCCACCAGCCTTCATCAGGTGTCTTGGGGGAGATTTCGAACCTGGGTTCTTATATGGCGTAGTGGTTAAGAGTGCGGGCTACTAACACCAAGATTCCGAGTTCGATTCCGGGCAGTGACCTGAATAATAATAATAATAATAATAATAATAATAATAATAATAACAACAACAACAACAACATCGAAAAATACCTTAGGAATGAGGACAAATATCCGTCAAATGTAAATAATGTAAGTAATGTACATAATTCCTCATCTCTTAAATATAGAATTGTATTATCGCTCTAAGTTCAAATTCTACCGAAATTTAGTTTGTTTTTCATACTTCAGAGGTCTATCAAATAACTACCAGTTGCATATCGAGTTCGATCATATTAACTATATCTACCCCCAACATTTGAGGCCTTTTACTTGTGTCAGAAATCAATAAAATAATCGAGGCGAGTGGTGTGACAGAGTCAGCAAAGCAAAGAATCAAATGTTTAATGGTTTTATTTCGTACAGCTTCGTACTGAACTCACATCTCTCAGGAGGTTGACTTTCCCTTCCCTTTCTTTCTGCAGTTGATAAAATAAATATTATGTGAGCTGAACTTGATTCAGTTGTCTATACCCACTCTCCCGCTACAAATGTGTAACATTTTATTAATGGAGGAAATTATTTTCTTCTTATTGTTGAATTAATGTTAGTAAAACATTGTATTCTTTATAATTTGTTTATTTTATTATAGAACAAAAAGGAAAGAACATTTAGCTAAACACAGGAATCATATCATTTATTCAGTAAGTGCCAATTATTATTTTTATAAAAAGACAGCTAATTCTTCCTATTTTCCGTTTACCAAAAAGGTTTTACTTTTTCTATGCACATAATAGATATGTTTTAAAACTAAGTCATCTAATCTTGTTTGTCTCATTGTTATTTGTTCTTTCTTACCAAGCGTTCACGAGAGACTCAAGGGAGCATAACGTAAGCCTGGAGAGTATAGTATCTGGAGAGTTGACAGTGTAAACTCCCGGAACACAT
>NC_142929.1:168039917-168044917 GCF_046866305.1 Octopus bimaculoides
GAAACTATCAATTCATTTCAGCACACTTTTTTTTCTCTGATGAAATTATACTTATGTCTCATAAATGTTTATTTCATGTACAAATTATTGAGTATTAATTGAAACGGCTGTAAGAAGCGAAGATGACCATTAAATAACTAACAATTATCAAGGAATTGGATGGGGTGGAGTGGGAAGGTAGAGTAGGAGTGTGTTGGGGTGTGGTGGGATGAGCTTATGAGGGGGTGTTGACGATGAAGGGGGAAGGGGAAGGTGGATGTAAGAGAAGGGGAAGATGGGTATGGGAGGGGAGAGAAAGAGAGGAAGAGAGGAGAGAGGGTGGGTATAAGAGCGGGAACGTGGATTGAGAGAGGGGGAAGGTGGGTATGGGGGGAGAAAGAGGGGGAAGGTGGGTATGGGGGGAAGGTGGGTATGTATATGTATGTAGGTATATGTATGTATATATGTGTTTGTATGTATATATATGTATGCATGTGTATATATGTTTGTATGTATGTATGTATATATGTATGTATGTATATTGGCATTCGTCGTGACAAGACGTACTTTTTATAGCTCCGGCTAGTTAGTAGCTAAAGAAACAGATTTCAACTGAAACCAACAGTAACTTTCCATGTTTTTAGTCCCCAGAACCCTTGAATTCTATTACTCTACTGTTTTACTATCGTCCGAGGATAAATTTACAGAAATGTATATACAACCTGGAGAAACAAATATAAACCAAAACTAAACCCAAGATTAGTTCTAAAACTAGAAGACCAGTGAGTTATTTTATCGTAATTTGTATTAATCACACCGCTCATTCTGATTTGTACTAAATACACCCAGATATAGCTACGCATTTCCGAATATATCGACACAAACTTTTCAACATTCACGATTATACATCAAATCATCAATAACTGACGTACAGTGTAGTGTACAATACTGTTCTATTCGCTGAATATGGCCAATAATATTCTAAAACACCACTGGGTAGAGAACGAAATCAGTGCACTGATAAACGCTTGGTACACTCACCATAATGATAGTGTACAAGCTAATGTCTATGATAAAATTACCATAGCGTCACAGTCTTTTTACAGATCGAAAACAAAATAAAAGAAATCACAAGATCATTTCATACTTTACACACGCACATGGTAAAACTAGAAGCCATACTTGTTAACGGACGTAGCGCACTAACTGACCAAATGCCAACAGGTCAGGGGTCAGTTAGCCAGCAACAAACAACATCCTCATTGATATCGCTATCTGACCTAATTCCACCCAACACTACCGTGATAAGCCAGGACTCACTATCGCAACAACAGCCTGCTACTGCTGCTACATTCGAAGCACCTTGTTTGACACCACTATCTGACCTGATTTCACCCAGCCCTACTGTTGCAAGTCATGTTTCACTGCCGCTACAGCAACAACAGTCTACTACTGCTTCTATAATAGGACCACTGACCAATGAGCCTGCCAATATAGAAAAACCTCTAGTATGCCCACGTCAAAAATCCTCTTGTTACCATTCTCAAGGTAACTGTAGATTTGACCCCAGCGGCACCAACAACAAGCGACACTGTGCTTTTTTCAATCTTACGTTATGCCGTAGACTTGTTAAGGGCACCTGTCCATACGGTATAACGGTAAAAAAACTGCCCTCACCTCCACCCCAAATACTGTCCTAAATACGGAGTCCATGGCCCTGATCCTAAATATGGATGTACAAAAAGCAATAGATGCACCTTCTTCCATCCTTAACTGTGCTAAATTTCTGTGTCACTAAGGATATGCTTGAACCCAGAATGCAACCACCACCATCTGAAGGGCACAAACGATCGAAACTTAAATGTAAACAGCAACAGAGGAGACCTACGACAACAACAAAAACAAAATACAACCACATTTCACTTCCTACAACCAAACAACGAAGACAGAACTATGGAAAAACCATAACACCAAATAACATAAACATGAACTATATATCATCTGACCAAGTGGCAAACCAAAGAGGCAACTCTTCTTTACAAGCTTATCTAGAAAATATGAAGGTCGACCTAAGCTAGGAGATCCAACGAGCTATCAGCAACCATTTATGCAAAACACAAGGAACACACACCCACCACTAACTAGAAAGTCACACACACACACACAGCTCCATAGAAAAGTTACACTCATTGCTACTTCTGAACAACATAAAACATAACACTAAGCTCTTAGAACAATGCAAACATCAAACTACCCTTACCTCGACAATGGATGTACGTGGCATCAACCCATCACTCATTTCCCAAAAATGGAAGATCCCATACATAGAGAGTTGACTTACACAAACTGCACATTGCTTCTCTTTCTTTATCCTTACTGAAACTCACTTAAACAGCACACATATGGATGCCGACGGGAAAATAAAAGATTTCACCATCATCCGTGCAGATCGCACTGACCGAAATAAAGTTCTCCATGACTCCTTTTCAGTTGATGCCAAGGACATATTTTCCAATGGTTATTGTGAATCTATATCATTATTCAACAAGGTCAAAGACATAATCATTGTTGGTTTTTACAGCCCTCCCCAAGCATCTCTAAAGTGCTTTGAAGAGGGCCTCAACAAGATCAAGTCCTTCCTTAAAAAATACAACTCCGGAAACATAGTAGTGATGGGTGATTTTAACTTCCCTCATATAAACTGGCCTATAAATACTCTGAAGTTAGGCAAATGCTCTACATCAGACAAAGCAACAGCAGAATTACTCTTTAATCTAATGGATAATGTTTTCCTGACTCAGCTAGTGCTCGAACCAACAAGACAGAATAAAACGATCTTGGATCTAATATTAACCAACCACTCTAGCTCCATTCACAGTATTTCAGAGTGGGGAGAGTTGAGCCCATGTGGCGCAAAGGAGCGAAGAGAGAAAATTAATTCTAGCTCACAGCGAAGACGGGAGTAAGGGTATATATATATATATATGCATATATACATACATATATGTATACATATATATATATTTATATATACATATATATATAGATATTTATTTATTTATTTATTTATGTGTTTCAGCCAAGTGGCTGCGGTCATGCTGGTGCACCACCGTGATTTTCACGTTCCTTGCATGGCTCTTCTCCCCCACCTGACATGGTCCAATCAAGAGTTTTGATGGCACATCTGGTGTATAGGAGAATTTGACACAGCTGCCCTAAACTGCGTCTCATTACGAGCCATTGGTTCGTCTGGTATCGTGGAGAGGAAAGCGTCAAGTTTTGTCTTGAAGACCTCCGCATCCATGTCTTGCATGTCTCTCAAATGTTTTGGCAGGGCATTGAACAGCTGAGGTCCTCTGAAACCGAGGCTGCTTCAGTATCGCGTTCTTATGTGAGATGCAGTGGACGGTACCTTTGGCACCATGCAGTGGCGACCCGTGCGGGCATTCCTGTAGTACTTGATACCAAAGTTTGGCACCAGTCCTTCCAGTATTTTCCATATGTATATTATTACATATCTCTCCCGCCTGCGCTCCAGGGAGTAGAGACCTAGTGCCTTCAGTCGCTCCCTGTAGTTCATCTGTTGGACTGTGGCGATCTTTTTTGTATAGTGCCGCTGAATTGCCTCGAGTTCTGCTGTCCGCTTAACACTGTGTGGTGACCACAACTGAGAGCAATAGTCTAGGCGGCTCAGAACAAATGTCTTCCATAGAATCAACATGACTTTTTGATCCCTTGTACGGAAAGTCCTCAGTATCCACCCTGCCAGTTGTCTGCACTTTGCTGTCAACTTGACAATGTGCATGTAAAATGATGCATCACTACACATGTTGATGCCCAGATCTCTTACTGTTTGTGGTTCTGGGATTGCAATACCTCCAGGCCGTGTATGCCAGTTGGGAGGTACTTGTGGTCTTGTAGCGCAGTACTTGAAATTTTTTTGCATTGAACTGCATATTATTTTGCTCTGCCCACTCATATATTGCATTTAGGTCATTCTGCAGGCTTACAATATCATCAGGATTCTTTATTGCCTGAGATATCTTTGTGTCATCAGCATAGCTAGTGACAGTGGCTCTCCGAGTGACCGTGGGCATGTCCAGAAGGGCCACTATGAACAGTAGTGGCCCCAGAACAGTTCCCTGTGGAACACCGCTCAATATTTGTGTTTCCCTAGATAGTTCTCCATTGGCTGCAACTGTCTGACTTCTACCATTCAGGAAGTCATGCAGCCACTCTCCTAATTTACCAGCTATGCCAAGGTTTCGCAGCTTGTGACATATCAAGCCATGATCAACTTTGTCAAAGGCTTTTGCAAAGTCGAGATATATCACATCAACATTTGAATGGTCAAGTAGCTGCTTCAGGACCCAGTCATAATGCTGCAAGAGCTGCGTGAGGCAGCTTCTACCTGGACGGAAACCATGCTGGGTCTCATTCAGCAAGTCATTTTCTTCTAGGAACGCAACCAATCTCCTTCTGACAATTCGTTCCATGACTTTGCTAATATGTGAAGTCAGAGAGATGGGCCTGTAGTTTCCAGCCTCTGCTCTGCTTCCACCTTTATGGATAGGACATATGGTGCCTTCCTTCAGCTTTTTGGGAAGTTTACCATTTGCAAGGAAACTCTGGAAGAGTATCCGGAGTGGTCCTGCTAATTCTTGTTTACACGACTTTAAGAGGACAGCTGGGAAACCATCGGGGCCAGTTGCCGAATTTGAGCTCATTTCATTTATGGCAGCTATCACACCTTCCTCTCCAATGTCGATGTAGGTAATGGATGCAGTCCCCTTCTGCTGAGTGCTATTGTCAAAGAAATCAGCTGAGTTCTTTATCTGCATGTGACTCAGAGGAGAGGTGAAGACACTCTTGAATTGTGTACTGAGCACTTCACTTATCCATGTGGGATCTGCAGTCAGTGAGCCATTAGGCAGTAACAGGGGTCCTATCTTATACTGCACCGTAGCAGTCTCCTTTGCAAATCTATAGAAAGCCTTGGGGTTTGTTTTTATACTTTCTAC
>NC_142929.1:168047417-168057417 GCF_046866305.1 Octopus bimaculoides
GGTTTGTAAATATTGGAAAAGTTTATGAGAGATATACCGGTATTTTGAGATACATTAGAGATGCGAAAAAGTAAGATGAAGAGAGCGACATCGACATATACTACAATGAAAGGTCAAATCGCAAGACTATGATTCAACATATGAAAAGTAGATGTCGGTTCCTATAGAACAATGTTTCCGACGTGAAATCATTTGGCGAATGAAATGCAAATTGCTCTACCAACCTTACCGAAACAATCTTCATGGTCCAGTTCTTTTCAGAAGTTTCAAATATCAAGTAAATTCGAGTTGATGCCATTCTTCTACATCAATTTGAAATTCAACATTTAACTTCTATTGGGACATCTACACCAGCAATAAAGCCAGTAGCAACCAAGTTGTTATTGCGAGAAAACACGTTCGAAGTCTTTGCTGATGTCTCAATGTAACCCATCGTATTTTCATCAAAGTTCTCAAGGACGAGGAACCAATGTTGTCCAAAACAGGGCTTCGGAAATAAAGGACTGATAAACAGCGTATAGATACTTAAGGTCACCTAGGACTGCTTTTGCCACCTCTGGGATGACTGGAGTAATGGTGATAGTCATTTATACCCACCTAAGTCGCATTCTTTGAACACCAAAGAGCGACATAAATGGGTATAAATACCCGTACAAAGAAAAAGATTGAAGATACTCGTGATCATGGAACGCACCGTATGAAGGAGACCAACTGTAAGGATCACCTTGTAAAGCTAAAATAACTGGTGGGGGTTTTGTACACTTACACATATATATTTTTATATTTGTGTGCATGTATATATATATGTGTGTGTGTGTGTGTGTGCATGCGCGTCCGTATGTGTGTGTGTATACACTTTATTTCTTGTTCCACTTAAAAATGCCGGTAATCGCCTCCATATTGGATGATATTTTGGGAATCCCATCTAAAAAGAGGCGATTACTAGCATTGTTAATCCGCAAATAAAGAAAGAGGCACATGCATGGTTTACTCGGTTGCTTCACAACTATACAGTTTCGGGTTCAGTCCCACTGCAGTCACCTTGGGCGATGGTTTTCTACCATAACTCTGGACCGACCAATGGCTTGTGAGTGGATTTGATGTATGAAAAGTCTAAGGAAACCTGCCGTATACGTTTGTGCTTGTGCATGTCTATGTATGTGCGTGTGTTAATTGCGTCAACAAATTTAGTTGGAGTTTTAGGTATTTATTAATAATTTCACTCAGCTTCAAATTACTTAAGGGTTCATGGACACAGAATATATCCATATCATCGGGTAACTTTTATGTGGTGTTGAATCATCTTCCGATATGTGTGTATGCGTGTGTATTTGTGCGAGTAATTGCTATTTCACCCATTTTTGTACAATAGAGAAAATGAGTTAAAATTATCTCGTTTCTTTTCTTTTTAACACTTCTCCAAAGTAACTGACTCAAGATTATATAGTTATATCATTTCCATGCAGAAACAGGTATCGTTGGACAAACCTGTTTCTACATATTGCACGTCTTCATTAAAGATTACTAAAACAACAGATCGTAAGTTAATTAATTCTTTCTAATTTTGACATAAGACCAGTAATTTCGAGGGGAGGGGTAAGTCAATTACACTGACCTCGGTGCACGACTGGTACTCTTTTATTGACTCTGCAAGGATGAAAACAAAGTCGACTTTGGCGGTATTTGAACTCAAAACGTAAAAACTGGAAGAAATGTAACTAACCTTTTTGTCCAATTCGCTAAAGATTTTGCCAGCATACCGCCTTCGCTTTTAAATTAATAATGAGAAGGAATATGAGAGAATTAAAAAGGAAAAACAGTGAGATAGTCACATATAGGTTTAGAGATAGGAAGAAACTGTTTTGAACGTACCCAATTCTTTTTCTTCTGCTGCAAAGGCAGAAATAGTTAGTTAAAAACCTAATTTAAGTGGGTTGTGGAAATTTTCGGCCATTGGCCTTTTCTTTCAGTGCCAGTCATCCTCTATTAAACGAACACGAAAAACAGAAGCATTAATAATTAAACTGCTTTTTTTTTTTTTTTTCTGGTGGGGATGTTTTGGTAGGGGATGCTTTACTTGCTGAGACTGGAGGAAGGGACAATACCCACAACTTTTGCAGGCCTCCGAAACCGGTGAGCTTGATTATGTTAATATTTCATTTAAACTAGGGCGGTGAGCTGACAGAATCGTTAGCACACCGAGCAAAATGCTTGAGGGCATTTCATCCGTCTCTACGTCGTGTTCATCTTTCTTTTCATGCTTTCGGCGTCGATAAAATAAGTACCAGTTGAGTACTGGAATCGATGTATTGACTTACTCACTCCCCCGAACTTGCAGGCCTTGTGCCAAAATTTGAAACCAATATTTCATTTAAACCATTGTTTATGTAAGGAAATGCATTTGTGTCTACCAGTACAGCGAAAGGTTTCCATTCACACTGTGCTGGTCGCTATATGGTGTATTCATAGACACTGGTCCTAAAACAACACGGAAAGATTAGTTGCGCGTAATTCGTTCTCCTAGTTGAAATGTACATACACATGTAATATTACTGATATTAGATGGTTTCTCGTTTAGGCACAAATCCAGTAAATATAAGGGGAAGCGATTAGTCGATTTCATTGACCACAATCCTTAACTGGTATTTTATTTTATGGACCTCAGAGGAATGAGGCAAAGTCTATCTTGGCGGAATTTGAACTCAGAATATAAAGAGCCGGAACAAATACTGCAAAACATTTTCCTTCGCTCTGCCCATTCTCCAAATCCATCAGTCTATGAGTGCCTAATACTAATATAAAACGACTAACTTTGGAAAATTGCTATAACACTCTTCAGTTCAAAATGAAATTTGTTGCTTTTCCCTTGGCAAAAAATTAATTCTATTTTTAAAAGTATTAGTGATTCTTTCTCACTTTTTTCATTTTTCTTTCTTTCTTTTCATCCTTCTAATTTCAAAGGAAGATTATTACTTGGATAATATAAGGTAATTGACAGAGTATCAACTGTTGACGAACTCGATAACAAATGACTGAAGGAGGCTCCATGTGATTGCTCGACCTACAATAAACCTCAGCAAAATCTCTCTCGCTCAAATCACAACCTACAGTCTTATTAAAGAAAGGATGCGTTTAATAAAGTAGCCCTAGGTAGATTATCCTTAAAAGAAATGAGATGGCCACGTTTGAGGACCTTTGATTACAGGTTTACTTGAGCAAGTCTGAACTGGAAGTAAGTAACAGCAACATAACGAATATATGAAGTTAGACATCACAAAATAGGAAAAGAAACCTGCTTACTTAGCAAATATTTTTCGGTTCATTGTTCCCCCAACACAAACATAAAAATTACTGTGAAAAAAGTATTTGTTATAATTTTATTATTTAATCACAGTTTATTGTTATTTGTGTATGTCATTTCCATTCGTAAGTCTCAGACATTGAATAATAATTTTAAATTAATTATGATTTTCGTTATTATTTTTCTTCTTGTAGTTTGTTTTTTATAAACTAACTAAGTTAGATAGCAATCTTGGTAGAAACCAGTAAAACGGAGCAAATTAACATTTTCAAGCATTTTGTTTGTAAATCTTGTGTTTTGTTCGTTAATTTAATTCATTTATTTATAGTTTATAATTTGTTTCCTTCTCTTATTGCAAATCCACAGAAGAAAATGGTATAGAGAAAATCAAAACTAACTTGTTTTGAAATCGCCTGAGGTTCTTGTTATAGATTGTCTGTTAAAGTTTATAACTGCATGCAAGATGTGGGTGTACGTGTGTGTGGGTGATATGTGTGTTTAAGTGTAGCCATCTCTTATGTGCGCGTGATACTGATTATGAGACAGAGAATGTGTTTTAAAAGAATGTACGCGCATTGGTGTATGTGTGCATGTGCTTGTGTTTACGCGCTCGCATGTGTGAGAGAAAGATTGTAAGATAGGGAATTAGCGATTGTGGGAGAAATTTTGTTTGAAAATGAGTGTTTACGATAGAAAGTTTTAGAGATTTGAGATAGTAAAACAGAGATTGTGATGTACATAAAAACATATATACATCCATATATGTATGTGCGTTTGTATGTGCATGTGTGTGTGCGTATGTATAATGAAAGTGCGAAAAAGAGAGGGAGAGAGAGAGAGAGAGAGTAGTGAAGATGGCGCAGTTCTAGAGGATGATGCTTTTGAGAAGAAAATCAATTCTCCGGTCGGTTTGTTTGCTTTTACAAGTTTTGTCTGTTGTTTCTGGTTGCTTTTTTTTTTTAGTCGTTTTAAATTTTTTTAGTTTTTCTCCCTTTTGTTTTTTACTTCGCTTAAACAGAGGGCGGGGTGGGCAAAGAAGTGGAGGAAATTGGGTGTATTTGCTTTTTGTTTCTTTTTTGTCTGTTGCTGATCTTCTTCTCTTTCTCTCTCTTCCTCTCCCTCTCTCTCTCTCTCTCTCTTTCTTTCTCTCTCTCTCTCTCTCTCTCTTTCTCTCTCTCTCTCTTGTTTCAATGATTACGCACTAATACTTTGTGAAGTACGGGTATTGACGAGAGGTTGTCGTTGCAAGTCTACTGATCCGCATCGAGGCGACATTGTTTTGTACACAGGTCTTAGATATAGTGACTATATGTATGTATTTATGTATGTATGTGTGTGTGTGTGTGTGTACCTGTACATGCATGTGTGTGTGTAACTATCTGCCATTAAGAATCACGTCATACCATTGATTTATTACTGAGACAAAAAACTACAAATTTATAACGATTGTGAATGAGATGATGTGATGTGCATGCCTTTCTAAACAATTTTTCTGCTTGCGTTGTATGTATGTGTGTGTGTTTCTGTCTGTCACAGAACGTCTCCAAACTAGGAACCATTATCACCTTAACCAAATAAGATTATCAATGAAGTCAATTCACCAATGTCAAAATTACGACTCAGAATAATGAGACCCCGAGATGTAAATGATACACAAACAAGCATATAAGGCATGCACTCCCATCATCAGCTGCTTAACGGGTACCACTACGGTTTCGAAAACCTGGGAAGTACCATTCAATCCGACGGTGTGAATAGCGTTAAAGTATAAACTCCGCCTGGGAATCAATAGACAAGCAGCAGAAGCAACACAATAGCATAATATGCTCATTACGCCAACACCTGTATATTATTATAAATAACAACATCGATTATAGACAAAATAGCATTTGTTTATAGCTACAAAGCTAGAAATTAAAAGAAAAAAACAGCTTCTACAAAACAAAAAAATTCTTCCCACAAAGGAAATTGTGACCCAAAAAACTGTATTTCGAAATAGAACTAGTGAACTAGTTCAAAAGATACGAAAGGTGTGACACGTTACCAAAGGGCTTTGAGCGCAGTAAATCAGTTTGACGCTCAACTACCTCCGGCGTAGTTAGACAGTCTTCATAACTCCACGTAGACTAGAATGTGTGATATTGGTATGGAAGGAGATTTTTATTCTTTATCACAAGACAATAGCCAACTCTATTTATATATATTATTGATACAAAAAGATGAAAGTTTATCTTCATTCCAGATGGATTTGAACTCAAAAGCGTTTTCACTAAAACATGAGTTGCATTCAACATACCGTCTTCGCATTCTTTTTCACATATTATAAATGTAGAGGCAGCCTTGATAGATTAGCGGACATCCAACAAATAGATCGGGTTTCAGATCTTCTGTCCTGTATTAGGTATATAACTTTCGTCAGCCTGATTATATAAGTTTTGACAGCCAAAATCAATGTAATTGTAATTCCTCCCACCACGGTTCATTACTCTGTATTGCTAAATACATTACCTTGTGTGCGGGGAATCTGCCTGTAACAATCAACATCCATTGATTTTCTAAATGTCCTAGAAACCACAGTTGAGTATTATATCTTAGACTCGTTGAAAATGGATTTTCTATCATAAACTTAAGAGAAAAGCGTTAAAGCATTGTGATACAGATGTAGAATAATGATTTAAAAACGGAGAGCTTCTTACTATACAAAAAGGAAAGTTGAAAATCCTTTATATATTTTAAACACAAAGGTCCATCATCAGAAGAATACAATTAAGAAATGTGGGTCTACCTGGATCCTGCTATTTGGATAGCCGTTCGGGCACCCTTGCCTGCCGCGACGATGATTGTCGCTAATGCCTGCTACCACCTTATCACCGACGACTAAAAGGACACGTACCACCAACGCAATTACCGACTACAACCACGGCATTTACAACCACCGCCAACAACACCGATGTAGACAATCGTCACTGCCTCTATTGCTGCCAACCTGAGGTCAGCAATTTACCACCGCCCCCTCCGTGGCATCTACGGTCACCGAAAAACACCATTTGGGGAGAACAACTATTGCTACGCACTCACCGGACTAAACTGAACTCCCAGCTATCCAAATGACAGGATGTACGTAGACTCACATTTCTTAACCATATTCTTCTAATAATAGACCTTTGTAACTGAAATATGTAAAGGTTCTTCATCTTACCTTTTTGCAGTGTAAGAAGCTCTCCTTCGTTTCTTTTTAGTTTATTATTGTACTTCTATAGACTTAAAACGTTAGGATTAACAGAAAGAAGTTTTAGGGTTTCAGATAGATAACTGATGAGAAGAAACATTTTTCATTTCCCATTAGCAAAAATGATAGAACACATTGGTTTCAAATTTTGGCATAAAGCCAGCAATTTCGGGGTTGGGGTAAATTGATTACATCGACCCCTATACTCAACTGCTACTTGTTTTATCAACTCCGAAAGGATGAAAGGCAAAGTCGACCTTGGCACAGTTTGAACGCAGATCGTAAAGACAGGTGAAATTCCACGAAGCATTTTCTCCGGAGTGCGAACGATTCTGCCAGCTCACTGCGTCAGAATGAGACAACATATTACAATATAGTTTGTACGACAGATCTCTTGAATTTAACTAATGTAAAAATTTGTGTCTGAACAAGAAATCAATATTTTTATACATACTGGTTCCTTTAAGACAGAATGACAATGTGACAGCAATTTGTGGTGGAGTTTACAGAAAGTTTAATGTAAACAATCTTATAACTGGACTACATATATACAATTATATATGCTTAAATATAGACATATTTACCTACATAAATACTGACACACACGCGTGCGCATATGTGCATAGATCCATATATGCGACTACATGCAGATACACATGAATATATAAATATAAACACACACATACATACATACATACATACATACATACATACATACATACATATAAAGATAAGATCTTCAAAGAAAAAATGAGGTATGTAAACTAGTAACAATCAATTCATTTCACAATATATAAATGTGTGTGTGTGTGTGTGTGTGTGTGTGTGTGTGTGTGTGTGTGTGTGTGTGTGTGTGTGTGCGTGTGTGTGTGTGTGTGATGCTTATATAGGTGTAAGTATGTATGTATGTATGTTAGCAGAGTATACTGGTTGTTGCGACAGTTGTGACTGTATTTATCCAGCTGAACCTACCAAACTGACATAAGTTTAATCGTAGAAACTCGAGGCAATTTCAATTTCCCGATTTCAACGTGACTTAATCTTCGTTTTTGAGTGTCTGACTGCTTATTATTGGATTTAAAAACAAATTATGACCAGATTATATTATGGTACTATGAGTACAGGATTGCGAAACTCATGTAGCGCAACCATGATATACGACCTCGATATATATATATATATATATATATATATATATATATATATATATATATATATATATAATAGAAATATGTTACAAAAGGAAGATAGAAACTGCGCGTGGAAATGTAAGAGTAAGGTAAGAAGGAAAAAAAGCGAAAATGCACATTGGAAATCAAAAAGGTAAAGGATTTTTATGAAAAGTAACGATAGATATATATACAATTAGATGAACTGAGGTAGGAATAAAAGTAATAAAAGTCATTATTGTAAACTGTTAAAGAGATTCAAAGGCATACCGGTTTCGTAAATTACTGTTCACTGGCTTTGAATGCGCACCGATTACCGAACGGTGTCGGGTCTACTAGTCTCTGAGTAAAAAGATTATGTGTAAGGGAGGTAAGTAGTTCTGGATTTGGTGCAATTGGGATAGATATAATACTGTAATGTGAATGGTGTATGGGATGTATGGGGGTCAGTGGTATTAATTGAAAGGTTAGTAGTATATATATATATATATATATATATATATATATATATATATATATATATATATATATATATATATATTTCGCATAGGCATGGCGTGACTAATAATCTGATGTAGAACTCAATATACGTATGGTCTAGAATACAATGTTATATGAGTATAGAGTGGAAATAGAAAATGAGATGAGACCGGAAAAACCATAGCGCCTGCATGTTCTGAAAATATAACTTTCCAAAATGAAGTGCACTTCATATTCAAGACTCTGATGTAGCTATAGGATGTTATCCTGGTATTCAATTTAGAGTCCACCACATTTCGTAGCAGAAACAGCTGTAAGCAAATGAGGTTCATTACATAACATTTGACCTTACAGCAGTGCTTTTTTCCTGTGGGTGTTCGGACCTGGCAACACAAGTGGAATCGGTCAAAAGGGGTAACTCCATTTCTCCGAGAAGGAGTTTTCACTTCGAAGAATTTCGTTTCAGCGGGATTCTTTCACAACCTAGCTGACCAAGGCTATATTCTTACCTCTATTAGTAAAGAGCTTATGTGCCTCTGGCCAGCAGGTCTGCTTGGAGCAGTGCTTCTCAAACTATCTGATGTGGCGTAACGGCAGTTTTTTTTCCAACGTGCCAGGGATCGGTAATATTTCTTAGTAATATTAATTTATACCGGAAACAATATATATAATGAATATAATAAAAGTTGACGATTTTTAAAATCTTGTATTCATTTTGTAAACAAATGATACAATATTACATAAGCATTTTATAATATTTCTTTCTCTTCTGGAAACTCGCCGCGTACCGGCAGCTGATGACTCGCGGACCACCACTTTGAGTATCACTGGTTTAGAGCAATAACTTTCTGACCGGCTGTAACTAACAACTATATTCTCTCTCTCTCTCTCTCTCTCTATATATATATATATATATATATATATATATATATATATATATATATATATATATATATATACTAGCTGGTGTTCCCGATAATTTCCGGGGGTAAAGATGTTCAATTGAAACACCTTATTACTCTGATATAAGTGAGCAATTTCGTTATAACAGCTACAAAAGGTGTCTTTTCCGTCACAGAAAAGTACAAAAAGCTCTCAACTGGAGGAGGGAGAGATTGTTGGAGGTTGGCAAGAGAGGTTTCCAGAGATTGGCGAGAGAGGTTTTCAGAGGTTAGCAAGAGAGGTTGTCGGAGGTTGGCGAGAAAGGTTGTCGGAAGGCGAGGCATCTTTGTTCCAAAATTTCAGTCTTGCAGGGCTTCGTGATACACAATGTTTTTGGGTATATAAATATATGGATGAAGTGTTTGAAGAAAGTGCAATAATAACGTTCACACTCACTGATGGTCGCTCTCAGTAACTGCCTTTAGCTTACGGAATTCTTGTTTTTATAACTATCAAAAAGCAGCCAGAAGGATAGACATATTGTTGAGAACAAATGATTTCGTTCGAGGTCTGTTATCTCCATTTCAGCCAGTGGTGGCCTAGAAGGGTCAAGCAGTAAAGACATTATTCTGCTTAGCGAAGGCATCTGGGAAATGTATAACTGCTGCCATTCACAGAAAAACTATTGTTTTACCGTGAGAAAAGCGCTGTTGAAGTGTTATGTGAAATTTGGCAATCGAGGATCGAATCCACGCTATGCCTTCGTGAAGCCACTACAAATACGTTGTGGAATAAAAAAAATTATCTACTGTCATGGAAAAAGTGTAACTGTAAAAATGCAGAATTATCGGAGTAATGGGCATTCAAAAAAGTATGTATGTATAGAAATGTATGAATGAAGTCTTTAATGTTTTATATTCAAATTAAGGAAGCGTAATA